>NW_027211900.1:1205388-1506735 GCF_036971445.1 Narcine bancroftii | reverse complement strand
GACTATGGATGTACAATATAATTCGTGCCAGATGCCAGATGTGGAATTGTATGCTTGCCAGATCCCGGAGGTGGAATTGTCACCTGCAAAAGCCCAAATGTGGAATGGTCTGCCTGCCAGATGCCAGATGTGGAATGGTCCACCTGTCAGATGCCGGAGGTGGAATCGTCCTTCTGTGAGAATCCGGATGTGGAATGGACTTCATTACAGATGCTGGATGTCTAATGGTACAGCGGCGAGATGCCAGAGTAGAATGATCTTCTGGACAGTTACCGGATGTGGAATGGAATTCGTGCCAGATGCCAGATGTGAAAGTGTACAGCGGTGAATTTACAGTGTGGGACTCACTCACCTAAAAAGGTTGCACTGAGGAACTCACGAACATAACTTTTTCAATATCGCATTTAGTAAAATTACAGGGTTACACTGTGAAACTCAGACACATAACAAGTTTACATGGTGGGAATCACTCACAATAAGGTCACACTGTGTAAATGATTCACGAATCAAGTTAACACTGTGGGACTCACTTACATGAAGTTTACAATATGGGATTCCCTAAGTGAACAAAATTGGACTGTGAAACTCTCTAACATGACAAGTTTACACTGTGGAACTGACTCACATAACACGGTAACACTGTGTAATTCGCTCACTTTAAACGGTTACACTGTGGAACTCACCTAAAAAGGTTACACTGAGGAACTGACTAACATAACATTTTCAATATCGAATTTAGCAAAATTACAAGGTTACACTGTGAAACTCAGATACATAACAGGTTTACATGGTGGGAATCTCTCACACAACAAGGTCAAATTTTGGGACTCACATAATAAGGTCACACTGTGTAAATGACTCCCATAACAAGTTTACATTGTGGGACTCACTCACCTAAAAAGGTTACACTGAGGAACTCATTAACATCACATTTTCAATATCGAATTTAGCGAAATTAAAAGGTAACACTGTGAAACTCAGACACATAACAAGTTTACATGGTGGGACTCTCACACATAACAATGTCACACTTTCAAACTCACTGACATTACAAGTTTACTCTGTGGGAATTTCTCACATAAAAAGGTCAATTTGTGGGACTCACATAATAAGGTCACATTGTGAAAATTACTCACAGAACAAATTTACACTGTGGGACTCACTAACATAAAGTTTACAATATGGGATGCCCTAAGTACCCAAAATTATACTGTGGAACTCTCCAAAATAACACGGTTACACTGTGGAACACACTCACCTAAACATGTTTCATTGAGGAACTCACTAATATAACATGTTCCATATCGAATTTAGCAAAATTACAAGGTTAGACTGTGAAACTAACCCACATAACAAATTTACACTGTGGGAATCTCACACATAACAATGTCACACAGTCAAACTCACTCTCTCCAATGTTACACTCTGAGGCTCACTAACTAGACAGGTTGACACTGTGGAATTCACTTCCATAACAACGTCACACTTTCAAACTCTCTCATATAACAAGGTCAAACGGTGGGACTCACTCACATTACAAGGTCACACTGTGTAAATTACATAACAAGTTTACACTGTGGGACACACTAACATATAGTTTAGAATATGGGTTTCACAAAGTAAACAAAATTATACTGTGCATTTCTCTTACATGACGTTTACACTGTGGAAATGACTCACATAACACGGTTACACTGTGGAACTCACTCACCTAAAAAAGTTGCACTGAGGAACTCATTAACATCACATTTTCAATATCGAATTTTGCAAAATTACAAGGTTACACTGTGAAACTCAGACAAATAACAAGTTTACATGGTGGGAATCACTCACATAATAAGGTCACACTGTGTAAATTACTCACACAACAAGTTTACTCTGTGGGACACACTAACATATAGTTTGGAATATGGGTTACACTAAGTAAACAAAATTATAAAGTGCAACTCTCTCATATGACAAGTTTACACTGTGGAACTGACTCACATAACAAATTTATACTGTCCATCGCCGGATGTGGATTTGTTTGCTGCCACATGCCAGATGTGGAATGGTACTCCTGCCAGATACTGAATGTGGAGTGGTTGGCCTGCCAGATGCCAGATTTGGACTGGTCTGCCAGTGAGATGCCCGATTTAGAATTGACTACCTGCCACATGCTAGATGTGGAATGGTTTGCCTGTAAGATGCTGAATCTGGTATCATCTTCCTGCCATTTGCTGGACATGGACTGCTCTGCCTAACAGATGCCAGATGTGGAATTGTCCATCTGGAAGATGCTGGATGTGGAATGTTCCTCTGACACATTCCAGATTTGGAATGGTACATCTGCCAGATGGTCCTCATGTGAGAAAGTGGATTTACAATATAATTTGTGCCAGATGCTAGATGTGGAATTGTGCACCTGCAAGATGTCGGAGGTATAATTGTCCACCTGCGAGACGCCAGATGTGGAATGTTCCACCTGCCAGATGCCGGAGGTGGAATGGTCCTTCTGTGAGAATCCGGATGTGGAATGGACTTTGTACCAGATGCCGGACGTGTAATGGTACAGCGGCGAGATGCCGGAGGTAGAATGATCTTCTGGACGGATGCCGGATGTGGAATGAAATTCGTGCCAGATGCCAGATGTGAAATGTTATGCTTGTCAGTTTCAGGATGTGGAATGGTCCTCTGCCAGATGCTGGATATGGAATGGTCTGCCTGGCTGATGCTGGTGTGGAATAGACCACCTGCCAGTTGCAGGATGGGGAATGGCTTGCTGCCAGATGCCAGATATAGAATGTTTTTTTTTTTTCCCAGATGCAGCATGTGGAGTGGTCGGACTGCCTGATGCCAGATGTGGCATTGTCCACCCACTTGATGCCAAATATTCACTAGTCTGCCTGATAGATGCCAGATGTGGACTGGTCTGCCAGCGAGATGCCGCATTTAGAATTGACTACCTGCCAGATGCTGGATGTGGAATGGTCTGCCTGTAAGATGCTGAATCTGGTATCATCTTCCTGCCATTTGCTGGAATTGGACTGCTCAGCCTAACAGATGATGGATGTGGAATTGTCCACCTGGAAGATGCTGATGTGGAATGTTCCTCTGACACATTCCACATGTGGAATGGTACATCTGCCAGATGACGGAGGTGGAATGTTCCTCATGTGAGGCTCTGGATGTACAATATAATTTGTGCCAGATGCCAGATGTGGAATTGTATGCTTGCCAGATCCCAGAGTTGGAATTGTCCACCTGCAAACACCCAAATGTGGAATGGTCTGCCTGCAAGATACCAGATGTGGAATGGTCCACCTGCCAGATGCCAGAGGTGGAACGGTCCTTCTGTGAGAATCTGGATGTGGAATGGACTTCATGACAGATGCTGGATGTGTAATGGTACAGCGGCGAGATGCCAGAGTAGAATGATCTTCTGGACAATATACCGGATGTGGAATTGAATTCGTGCCAGATGCCTGATTTGAAATGGTACAGCGGTGAGTTTACAGTGTGGGACTCACTCACCTAAAAAGGTCACGCTGAGGAATTTACTAACATAACATTTTCAATGTCGAATTTAGCGAAATACAAGGTAACACTGTGAAACTCACCCACATAACAAGTTTACACGGTGGGAATCTCACATATAACAATGTCACACTGTCGAACACACTCCATACCAATGTTACACTCTGATACTCACTAAGTAGAAAGGTTGACACTATGGAAATCACTTCGATAACAATGTCACACTTTCAAACTCACTCACATAACAAGTTTACACTCTGGGAATCTCTCACATAATAAGGTGAATTTGTGGGATGCACATAATAAGGTGACACTGTGTAAATTACTCACAGAACATATTTACACTGTGGGACTCACTAACATAAAGTTTACAATATGGGATTCCCTAAGTACCCAAAATTATACTGTGCAAATCTCTCACATGACAAGTTTACACTGTGGAACTCACTCACATAACAAGTTTACACTGTGGAACTCACTCACCTAAAAAAGTTGCACTGAGGAACTCACTAATATAACTTTTTCATTTTCGAATTTAGCAAAATTACAAGGTTACACTGTGAAACTCAGGCACATAACCAGTTTACATGGTGGGAATCACTCACACAACAAGGTCAAATTTTGGGACTCACATAATACGGTCACACTGTGTAAGTTACTCCCAGAACAAGTTTACACCATGGAACTTACTCACCTAAAAAAATTACACTGAGGAACTCATTAACATCACATTTTCAAAATCGAATTTAGCGAAATTAAAAGGTAACACTGTGAAACTCAGACACATAACAAGTTTACACGGTGGGACTCTCACACATAACAATGTCACACTGTCAAACTCACTCTATACCAATGTTATACTCTGAGGCCCACTAACTAGACAGGTTGACACTGTGGAATTCACTTCCATAACAATGTCACACTTTCAAACTCACTGACATTACAAGGTCAAATGGTGAGACTCACTCACACTGTGGAACACACTCACCTAAAAAAGTTGCACTGAGGAACTCACTAACATAACAAATTTGTACTGTCCATCGCCGGATGTGGATTTGTTTGCTGCCAAATGCCAGATGTGGAATGGTACTCCTACCCGATACTGAATGTGGAGTGTTTGGCCTGCCAGATGCCAGATTTGGACTGGTCTGCCAGTGAGATGCCGGATTTAGAATTGACTACCTGCCACATGCTAGATGTGGAATGGTCTGCCAGTAAGATGCTGAATCTGGTATCATCTTCCTGCCATTTGCTGGACATGGACTGCTCTGCCTAACAGATGCCAGATGTGGAATTGTCCATCTGGAAGATGCTGGATGTGGAATGTTCCTCTGACACATTCTGGATTTGGAATGGTACATCTGCCAGATGGTCCTCATGTAAGAATGTGGATGTACAATATAATTCGTGCCAGATGCTAGATGTGGAATTGTCCACCTGCAAGATGTCGGAGGTATAATTGTCCACCTGCGAGTCGCCAGATGTGGAATGTTCCACCTGCCAGATGCTGGAGGTGGAATGGTCCTTCTGTGAGAATCCGGATGTTGAATGGACTTTGTACCAGATGCCGGATGTGTAATTGTACAGCGGCGAGATGCCGGATGTAGAATGATCTTCTGGACGGGATGCCGGATGTGGAATGAAATTCGTGCCAGATGCCAGATGTGAAATGGTATGCTTGTCAGTTTCAGGATGTGGAATGGTCCCCTGCCAGATGCTGGCTATGGAATGGTCTGCCTGGCTGATGCTGGAGTGGAATAGACCACCTGCCAGTTGCAGGATGGGGAATAGTTTGCTGCCAGATTCCAGATGTAGTATGGGTTTTTTTTCCCCAGATGCAGGATGTGGAGTGGTCTGCCTGCCAGATGCCAGATGTGGACTGGTCGCTAGCGAGATGCCGCATTTAGAATTGACTAGCTGCCAGATGCTGGATGTGGAATGGTCTGCCTGTAAGATGCTGAATCTGCTATCATCTTCCTGCCATTTGCTGGAATTGGACTGCTCAGCCTAACAGATGATGGATGTGGAATTGTCCACATGGAAGATGCTGGATGTTGAATGTTCGTCTGACACATTCCGAATGTGGAATGGTCTGCCTGCCAGATGCCAGATGTGGAATGGTCCACCTGTCAGATGCCGGAGGTGGAATGGTCCTTCTGTGAGAATCCGGATGTGGAATGGACTTCATGACAGATGCTGGATGTGAAATGGTACAGCGGCGAGATGCCAGAGTAGAATGATCTTCTGGACAGATACCGGATGTGGAATGGAATTCGTGCCAGATGTGAAATGATACAACGGCGAGTTTACAGTGTGGGTCTCACTCACCTAAAAAGGTTACACTGAGGAACTCACTAACAAAACATGTTCAATATCGAATTTAGCAAAATTAAAAGGTAACACTGTGAAACTCACCCGCATAACAAGTTTACACTGTGGGAATCTCACACATAACAATGTCACACAGTCAAACTCACTCTCTACCAATGTTACACTCTGAGGCCCACTAACTAGACAGGCTGACACTGTGGAATTCACTTCCATAACAACGTCACACTTTCAAACTCACTGACATTACAAGTTTACTCTGTGGGAATTTCTCACATAATAAGGTCAATTTGTGGGACTCACATAATAAGGTCACACTGTGAAAATTACTCACATAACAAATTTACACTGTGGGACTCACTAACATAAAGTTTACAATATGGGATGCCCTAAATACCCAAAATTATACTGTGGAACTCTCCAAAATAACACGGTTACACTGTGGAACACACACACCTGAACATGTTTCATTGAGGAACTCACTAACATAACATGTTCAATATCGAATTTAGCAAAATTACAAGGTAACACTGTGAAACACACCCACATAACAAGTTTACACTGTGGGAATCTCACACATAACAATGTCACACAGTCAAACTCACTCTCTACCAATGTTACACTCTGAGGCTCACTAACTAGACAGGTTGACACTGTGGAATTCACTTCCATAACAACGTCACACTTTCAAACTCTCTCATATAACAAGGTCAAACCGTGGGATTCACTCACATAACAAGGTCACACTGTGTAAATTACATAACACGGTTACACTGTGGAACTCACTCACCTAAAAAAGTTGCACTGAGGAACTCACGAACAAACAATATCGAATTTAGCAAAATTATAAGGTTACACAGTGAAACTCAGACACATTACAAGTTTACATGGTGGGAATCACTCACATAATAAGGTCACACTGTCTAAATTGCTCACACAACAAGTTTACTCTGTGGGACACACTAACATATAGTTTGGAATATGGGTTACACTAAGTAAACAAAATTGTACTGTGCAACTCTCTCACATGACGTTTACACTGTGGAACTGACTCACATAACACGGTTACACTGTGGAACTCACTCACATAACAAATTTATAC
The DNA here is from genome assembly GCF_036971445.1 of Narcine bancroftii. Taxonomy (NCBI): domain Eukaryota; kingdom Metazoa; phylum Chordata; class Chondrichthyes; order Torpediniformes; family Narcinidae; genus Narcine; species Narcine bancroftii. The sequence goes on along the minus strand of NW_027211900.1, from coordinate 1,499,789 downwards.
TGTCCATCGCCGGATGTGGATTTGTTTGCTGCCAAATGCCAGATGTGGAATGGTACTCCTGCCCGATACTGAATGTGGAGTGTTTGGCCTGCCAGATGCCAGATTTGGACTGGTCTGCCAGTGAGATGCCGGATTTAGAATTGACTACCTGCCACATGCTAGATGTGGAATGGTCTGCCAGTAAGATGCTGAATCTGGTATCATCTTCCTGCCATTTGCTGGACATGGACTGCTCTGCCTAACAGATGCCAGATGTGGAATTGTCCATCTGGAAGATGCTGGATGTGGAATGTTCCTCTGACACATTCCGGATTTGGAATGGTACATCTGCCAGATGGTCCTCATGTGAGAATGTGGATTTACAATATAATTCGTCCCAAATGCTAGATGTGGATTTGTGCACCTGCAAGATGTCGGAGGTATAATTGTCCACCTGCGAGACGGCAGATGTGGAATGTTCCACCTGCCAGATGCCGGAGGTGGAATGGTCCTTCTGTGAGAATCCGGATGTGGAATGGACTTTATACCAGATGCCGGACGTGTAATGGTACAGCGGCGAGATGCCGGATGTAGACTGATCTTCTGGACGGATGCCGGATGTGGAATGAAATTCGTGCCAGATGCCAGATGTGAAATGGTATGCTTGTCAGTTTCAGGATGTGGAATGGTCCTCTGATAGATGCTGGATATGGAATAGTCTGCCTGGCTGATGCTGGTGTGGAATAGACCACCTGCCAGTTGCAGGATGGGGAATGGTTTGCTGCCAGATGCCAGATATAGAATGTTTTTTTTCCCCAGATGCAGCATGTGGAGTGGTCGGACTGCCTGATGCCAGATGTGGCATTGTCCACCCACTTGATCCCAGATATTGACTAGTCTGCCTGATAGATGCCAGATGTGGACTGGTCTGCCAGCGAGATGCCGCATTTAGAATTGACTACCTGCCAGATGCTGGATGTGGAATGGTCTGCCTGTAAGATGCTGAATCTGGTATCATCTTCCTGCCATTTGCTGGAATTGGACTGCTCAGCCTAACAGATGATGGATGTGGAATTGTCCACCTGGAAGATGCTGGATGTGGAATGTTCCTCTGACACATTCCGCATGTGGAACGGTACATCTGCCAGATGACGGAGGTGGAATGTTCCTCATGTGAGGCTCTGGATGTACAATATAATTTGTGCCAGATGCTAGATGTGGATATGTATGCTTGCAAGATCCCGTAGTTGGAATTGTCGACCTGCAAACACACAAATGTGGAATGGTCTGCCTGCCAGATTCCAGATGTGGAATGGTCCACCTGTCAGATGCCGGAGGTGGAATGGTCCTTCTGTGAGAATCCGGATGTGGAATGGACTTCATGACAGATGCTGGATGTGTAATGGAACAGCGGCAAGATGCCAGAGTATAATGATCTTCTTGACAATATACCGGATGTAGAATGGAATTCGTGCCAGATGCCACATTTGAAATGGTACAGCGGTGAGTTTACAGTGTGGGACTCACTCACCTAAAAAGGTCACGCTGAGGAATTCACTAACATAACATTTTCAATACTGAATTTAGCGAAATTACAAGGTTACACTGTGAAACTCACCCACATAACAAGTTTACACGGTGGGAATCTCACATATAACAATGTAACACTGTCGAACACACTCCATACCAATGTTACACTCTGATACTCACTAAGTAGAAAGGTTGACACTATGGAAATCACTTCGATAACAATGTCACACTTTCAAACTCACTCACATAACAAGTTTACACTCTGGGAATCTCTCACATAATAAGGTGAATTTGTGGGATGCACATAATAAGGTGACACTGTGTAAATTACTCACAGAACAAATTTACACTGTGGGACTCACTAACATAAAGTTTACAATATGGGATTCCCTAAGTACCCAAAATTATACTGTGCAAATCTCTCACATGACAAGTTTACACTGTGGAACTCACTCACATAACAAGTTTACACTGTGGAACTCACTCACCTAAAAAAGTTGCACTGAGGAACTCACGAACAAACAATATCGAATTTAGCAAAATTATAAGGTTACACAGTGAAACTCAGACACATTACAAGTTTACATGGTGGGAATCACTCACATAATAAGGTCACACTGTCTAAATTGCTCACACAACAAGTTTACTCTGTGGGACACACTAACATATAGTTTGGAATATGGGTTACACTAAGTAAACAAAATTGTACTGTGCAACTCTCTCACATGACGTTTACACTGTGTAACTGACTCACATAACACGGTTACACTGTGGAACTCACTCACATAACAAATTTATACTGTCCATCGCCGGATGTGGATTTGTTTGCTGCCAAATGCCAGATGTGGAATGGTACTCCTGCCAGATACTGAATGTGGAGTGTTTGGCCTGCCGGATGCCAGATTTGGACTGGTCTGCCAGTGAGATGCCGGATTTAGAATTGACTACCTGCCACATGCTAGATGTGGAATGGTCTGCCAGTAAGATGCTGAATCTGGTATCATCTTCCTGTCATTTGCTGGACATGGACTGCCCTGCCTAACAGATGCCAGATGTGGAATTGTCCATCTGGAAGATGCTGGATGTGGAATGTTCCTCTGACACATTCCGGATTTGGAATGGTACATCTGCCAGATGGTCCTCATGTGAGAATGTGGATTTACAATATAATTCGTGCCAAATGCTAGATGTGGATTTGTGCACCTGCAAGATGTCGGAGGTATAATTGTCCACCTGCGAGACGGCAGATGTGGAATGTTCCACCTGCCAGATGCCGGAAGTGGAATGGTCATTCTGTGAGAATCCGGATGTGGAATGGACTTTGTACCAGATGCCGGACGTGTAATGGTACAGCGGCTAGATGCCGGATGTAGAATGATCTTCTGGACGGATGCCGGTTGTGGAATGAAATTCGTGCCAGATGCCAGATGTGAAATGGTATGCTTGTCAGTTTCAGGATGTGGAATGGTCCTCTGCCAGATGCTGGATATGGAATAGTCTGCCTGGCTGATGCTGGTGTGGAATAGACCACCTGCCAGTTGCAGGATGGGGAATGGTTTGCTGCCAGATGCCAGATATAGAATGTTTTTTTTTCCCAGATGCAGCATGTGGAGTGGTCGGACTGCCTGATGCCAGATGTGGCATTGTCCACCCACTTGATGCCAAATATTCACTAGTCTGCCTGATAGATGCCAGATGTGGACTGGTCTGCCAGCGAGATGCCGCATTTAGAATTGACTACCTGCCAGATGCTGGATGTGGAATGGTCTGCCTGTAAGATGCTGAATCTGGTATCATCTTCCTGCCATTTGCTGGAATTGGACTGCTCAGCCTAACAGATGATGGATGTGGAATTGTCCACCTGGAAGATGCTGATGTGGAATGTTCCTCTGACACATTCCACATGTGGAATGGTACATCTGCCAGATGACGGAGGTGGAATGTTCCTCATGTGAGGCTCTGGATGTACAATATAATTTGTGCCAGATGCCAGATGTGGAATTGTATGCTTGCCAGATCCCAGAGTTGGAATTGTCCACCTGCAAACACCCAAATGTGGAATGGTCTGCCTGCCAGATGCCAGATGTGGAATGGTCCACCTGCCAGATGCCAGAGGTGGAACGGTCCTTCTGTGAGAATCTGGATGTGGAATGGACTTCATGACAGATGCTGGATGTGTAATGGTACAGCGGCGAGATGCCAGAGTAGAATGATCTTCTGGACAATATACCGGATGTGGAATTGAATTCGTGCCAGATGCCTGATTTGAAATGGTACAGCGGTGAGTTTACAGTGTGGGACTCACTCACCTAAAAAGGTCACGCTGAGGAATTTACTAACATAACATTTTCAATGTCGAATTTAGCGAAATACAAGGTAACACTGTGAAACTCACCCACATAACAAGTTTACACGGTGGGAATCTCACATATAACAATGTCACACTGTCGAACACACTCCATACCAATGTTACACTCTGATACTCACTAAGTAGAAAGGTTGACACTATGGAAATCACTTCGATAACAATGTCACACTTTCAAACTCACTCACATAACAAGTTTACACTCTGGGAATCTCTCACATAATAAGGTGAATTTGTGGGATGCACATAATAAGGTGACACTGTGTAAATTACTCACAGAACATATTTACACTGTGGGACTCACTAACATAAAGTTTACAATATGGGATTCCCTAAGTACCCAAAATTATACTGTGCAAATCTCTCACATGACAAGTTTACACTGTGGAACTCACTCACATAACAAGTTTACACTGTGGAACTCACTCACCTAAAAAAGTTGCACTGAGGAACTCACTAATATAACTTTTTCATTTTCGAATTTAGCAAAATTACAAGGTTACACTGTGAAACTCAGGCACATAACCAGTTTACATGGTGGGAATCACTCACACAACAAGGTCAAATTTTGGGACTCACATAATACGGTCACACTGTGTAAGTTACTCCCAGAACAAGTTTACACCATGGGACTTACTCACCTAAAAAGATTACACTGAGGAACTCATTAACATCACATTTTCAAAATCGAATTTAGCGAAATTAAAAGGTAACACTGTGAAACTCAGACACATAACAAGTTTACACGGTGGGACTCTCACACATAACAATGTCACACTGTCAAACTCACTCTATACCAATGTTATACTCTGAGGCCCACTAACTAGACAGGTTGACACTGTGGAATTCACTTCCATAACAATGTCACACTTTCAAACTCACTGACATTACAAGGTCAAATGGTGAGACTCACTCACACTGTGGAACACACTCACCTAAAAAAGTTGCACTGAGGAACTCACTAACATAACAAATTTGTACTGTCCATCGCCGGATGTGGATTTGTTTGCTGCCAAATGCCAGATGTGGAATGGTACTCCTACCCGATACTGAATGTGGAGTGTTTGGCCTGCCAGATGCCAGATTTGGACTGGTCTGCCAGTGAGATGCCGGATTTAGAATTGACTACCTGCCACATGCTAGATGTGGAATGGTCTGCCAGTAAGATGCTGAATCTGGTATCATCTTCCTGCCATTTGCTGGACATGGACTGCTCTGCCTAACAGATGCCAGATGTGGAATTGTCCATCTGGAAGATGCTGGATGTGGAATGTTCCTCTGACACATTCTGGATTTGGAATGGTACATCTGCCAGATGGTCCTCATGTAAGAATGTGGATGTACAATATAATTCGTGCCAGATGCTAGATGTGGAATTGTCCACCTGCAAGATGTCGGAGGTATAATTGTCCACCTGCGAGTCGCCAGATGTGGAATGTTCCACCTGCCAGATGCTGGAGGTGGAATGGTCCTTCTGTGAGAATCCGGATGTTGAATGGACTTTGTACCAGATGCCGGATGTGTAATTGTACAGCGGCGAGATGCCGGATGTAGAATGATCTTCTGGACGGGATGCCGGATGTGGAATGAAATTCGTGCCAGATGCCAGATGTGAAATGGTATGCTTGTCAGTTTCAGGATGTGGAATGGTCCCCTGCCAGATGCTGGCTATGGAATGGTCTGCCTGGCTGATGCTGGAGTGGAATAGACCACCTGCCAGTTGCAGGATGGGGAATAGTTTGCTGCCAGATTCCAGATGTAGTATGGGTTTTTTTTCCCCAGATGCAGGATGTGGAGTGGTCTGCCTGCCAGATGCCAGATGTGGACTGGTCGCTAGCGAGATGCCGCATTTAGAATTGACTAGCTGCCAGATGCTGGATGTGGAATGGTCTGCCTGTAAGATGCTGAATCTGCTATCATCTTCCTGCCATTTGCTGGAATTGGACTGCTCAGCCTAACAGATGATGGATGTGGAATTGTCCACATGGAAGATGCTGGATGTTGAATGTTCGTCTGACACATTCCGAATGTGGAATGGTCTGCCTGCCAGATGCCAGATGTGGAATGGTCCACCTGTCAGATGCCGGAGGTGGAATGGTCCTTCTGTGAGAATCCGGATGTGGAATGGACTTCATGACAGATGCTGGATGTGTAATGGAACAGCGGCAAGATGCCAGAGTATAATGATCTTCTTGACAATATACCGGATGTAGAATGGAATTCGTGCCAGATGCCACATTTGAAATGGTACAGCGGTGAGTTTACAGTGTGGGACTCACTCACCTAAAAAGGTCACGCTGAGGAATTCACTAACATAACATTTTCAATACTGAATTTAGCGAAATTACAAGGTTACACTGTGAAACTCACCCACATAACAAGTTTACACGGTGGGAATCTCACATATAACTATGTAACACTGTCGAACACACTCCATACCAATGTTACACTCTGATACTCACTAAGTAGAAAGGTTGACACTATGGAAATCACTTCGATAACAATGTCACACTTTCAAACTCACTCACATAACAAGTTTACACTCTGGGAATCTCTCACATAATAAGGTGAATTTGTGGGATGCACATAATAAGGTGACACTGTGTAAATTACTCACAGAACAAATTTACACTGTGGGACTCACTAACATAAAGTTTACAATATGGGATTCCCTAAGTACCCAAAATTATACTGTGCAAATCTCTCACATGACAAGTTTACACTGTGGAACTCACTCACATAACAAGTTTACACTGTGGAACTCACTCACCTAAAAAGGTTGCACTGAGGAACTCACGAACAAACAATATCGAATTTAGCAAAATTATAAGGTTACACAGTGAAACTCAGACACATTACAAGTTTACATGGTGGGAATCACTCACATAATAAGGTCACACTGTCTAAATTGCTCACACAACAAGTTTACTCTGTGGGACACACTAACATATAGTTTGGAATATGGGTTACACTAAGTAAACAAAATTGTACTGTGCAACTCTCTCACATGACGTTTACACTGTGTAACTGACTCACATAACACGGTTACACTGTGGAACTCACTCACATAACAAATTTATACTGTCCATCGCCGGATGTGGATTTGTTTGCTGCCAAATGCCAGATGTGGAATGGTACTCCTGCCAGATACTGAATGTGGAGTGTTTGGCCTGCCGGATGCCAGATTTGGACTGGTCTGCCAGTGAGATGCCGGATTTAGAATTGACTACCTGCCACATGCTAGATGTGGAATGGTCTGCCAGTAAGATGCTGAATCTGGTATCATCTTCCTGTCATTTGCTGGACATGGACTGCCCTGCCTAACAGATGCCAGATGTGGAATTGTCCATCTGGAAGATGCTGGATGTGGAATGTTCCTCTGACACATTCCGGATTTGGAATGGTACATCTGCCAGATGGTCCTCATGTGAGAATGTGGATTTACAATATAATTCGTGCCAAATGCTAGATGTGGATTTGTGCACCTGCAAGATGTCGGAGGTATAATTGTCCACCTGCGAGACGGCAGATGTGGAATGTTCCACCTGCCAGATGCCGGAAGTGGAATGGTCATTCTGTGAGAATCCGGATGTGGAATGGACTTTGTACCAGATGCCGGACGTGTAATGGTACAGCGGCTAGATGCCGGATGTAGAATGATCTTCTGGACGGATGCCGGTTGTGGAATGAAATTCGTGCCAGATGCCAGATGTGAAATGGTATGCTTGTCAGTTTCAGGATGTGGAATGGTCCTCTGCCAGATGCTGGATATGGAATCGTCTGCCTGGCTGATGCTGGTGTGGAATAGACCACCTGCCAGTTGCAGGATGGGGAATGGTTTGCTGCCAGATGCCAGATATAGAATGTTTTTTTTTCCCAGATGCAGCATGTGGAGTGGTCGGACTGCCTGATGCCAGATGTGGCATTGTCCACCCACTTGATGCCAAATATTCACTAGTCTGCCTGATAGATGCCAGATGTGGACTGGTCTGCCAGCGAGATGCCGCATTTAGAATTGACTACCTGCCAGATGCTGGATGTGGAATGGTCTGCCTGTAAGATGCTGAATCTGGTATCATCTTCCTGCCATTTGCTGGAATTGGACTGCTCAGCCTAACAGATGATGGATGTGGAATTGTCCACCTGGAAGATGCTGATGTGGAATGTTCCTCTGACACATTCCACATGTGGAATGGTACATCTGCCAGATGACGGAGGTGGAATGTTCCTCATGTGAGTCTCTGGATGTACAATATAATTTGTGCCAGATGCCAGATGTGGAATTGTATGCTTGCCAGATCCCAGAGTTGGAATTGTCCACCTGCAAACACCCAAATGTGGAATGGTCTGCCTGCCAGATGCCAGATGTGGAATGGTCCACCTGCCAGATGCCAGAGGTGGAACGGTCCTTCTGTGAGAATCTGGATGTGGAATGGACTTCATGACAGATGCTGGATGTGTAATGGTACAGCGGCGAGATGCCAGAGTAGAATGATCTTCTGGACAATATACCGGATGTGGAATTGAATTCGTGCCAGATGCCTGATTTGAAATGGTACAGCGGTGAGTTTACAGTGTGGGACTCACTCACCTAAAAAGGTCACGCTGAGGAATTTACTAACATAACATTTTCAATGTCGAATTTAGCGAAATACAAGGTAACACTGTGAAACTCACCCACATAACAAATTTACACGGTGGGAATCTCACATATAACAATGTCACACTGTCGAACACACTCCATACCAATGTTACACTCTGATACTCACTAAGTAGAAAGGTTGACACTATGGAAATCACTTCGATAACAATGTCACACTTTCAAACTCACTCACATAACAAGTTTACACTCTGGGAATCTCTCACATAATAAGGTGAATTTGTGGGATGCACATAATAAGGTCACACTGTGTAAATTACTCACAGAACATATTTACACTGTGGGACTCACTAACATAAAGTTTACAATATGGGATTCCCTAAGTACCCAAAATTATACTGTGCAAATCTCTCACATGACAAGTTTACACTGTGGAACTCACTCACATAACAAGTTTACACTGTGGAACTCACTCACCTAAAAAAGTTGCACTGAGGAACTCACTAATATAACTTTTTCATTTTCGAATTTAGCAAAATTACAAGGTTACACTGTGAAACTCAGGCACATAACCAGTTTACATGGTGGGAATCACTCACACAACAAGGTCAAATTTTGGGACTCACATAATACGGTCACACTGTGTAAGTTACTCCCAGAACAAGTTTACACCATGGGACTTACTCACCTAAAAAGATTACACTGAGGAACTCATTAACATCACATTTTCAAAATCGAATTTAGCGAAATTAAAAGGTAACACTGTGAAACTCAGACACATAACAAGTTTACACGGTGGGACTCTCACACATAACAATGTCACACTGTCAAACTCACTCTATACCAATGTTATACTCTGAGGCCCACTAACTAGACAGGTTGACACTGTGGAATTCACTTCCATAACAATGTCACACTTTCAAACTCACTGACATTACAAGGTCAAATGGTGAGACTCACTCACACTGTGGAACACACTCACCTAAAAAAGTTGCACTGAGGAACTCACTAACATAACAAATTTGTACTGTCCATCGCCGGATGTGGATTTGTTTGCTGCCAAATGCCAGATGTGGAATGGTACTCCTACCCGATACTGAATGTGGAGTGTTTGGCCTGCCAGATGCCAGATTTGGACTGGTCTGCCAGTGAGATGCCGGATTTAGAATTGACTACCTGCCACATGCTAGATGTGGAATGGTCTGCCAGTAAGATGCTGAATCTGGTATCATCTTCCTGCCATTTGCTGGACATGGACTGCTCTGCCTAACAGATGCCAGATGTGGAATTGTCCATCTGGAAGATGCTGGATGTGGAATGTTCCTCTGACACATTCCGGATTTGGAATGGTACATCTGCCAGATGGTCCTCATGTAAGAATGTGGATGTACAATATAATTCGTGCCAGATGCTAGATGTGGAATTGTCCACCTGCAAGATGTCGGAGGTATAATTGTCCACCTGCGAGTCGCCAGATGTGGAATGTTCCACCTGCCAGATGCTGGAGGTGGAATGGTCCTTCTGTGAGAATCCGGATGTTGAATGGACTTTGTACCAGATGCCGGATGTGTAATTGTACAGCGGCGAGGTGCCGGATGTAGAATGATCTTCTGGACGGGATGCCGGATGTGGAATGAAATTCGTGCCAGATGCCAGATGTGAAATGGTATGCTTGTCAGTTTCAGGATGTGGAATGGTCCCCTGCCAGATGCTGGCTATGGAATGGTCTGCCTGGCTGATGCTGGAGTGGAATAGACCACCTGCCAGTTGCAGGATGGGGAATAGTTTGCTGCCAGATTCCAGATGTAGTATGGGTTTTTTTTCCCCAGATGCAGGATGTGGAGTGGTCTGCCTGCCAGATGCCAGATGTGGACTGGTCGCTAGCGAGATGCCGCATTTAGAATTGACTAGCTGCCAGATGCTGGATGTGGAATGGTCTGCCTGTAAGATGCTGAATCTGCTATCATCTTCCTGCCATTTGCTGGAATTGGACTGCTCAGCCTAACAGATGATGGATGTGGAATTGTCCACCTGGAAGATGCTGGATGTGGAATGTTCGTCTGACACATTCCGAATGTGGAATGGTCTGCCTGCCAGATGCCAGATGTGGAATGGTCCACCTGTCAGATGCCGGAGGTGGAATGGTCCTTCTGTGAGAATCCGGATGTGGAATGGACTTCATGACAGATGCTGGATGTGAAATGGTACAGCGGCGAGATGCCAGAGTAGAATGATCTTCTGGACAGATACCGGATGTGGAATGGAATTCGTGCCAGATGTGAAATGATACAACGGCGAGTTTACAGTGTGGGTCTCACTCACCTAAAAAGGTTACACTGAGGAACTCACTAACAAAACATGTTCAATATCGAATTTAGCAAAATTAAAAGGTAACACTGTGAAACTCACCCGCATAACAAGTTTACACTGTGGGAATCTCACACATAACAATGTCACACAGTCAAACTCACTCTCTACCAATGTTACACTCTGAGGCCCACTAACTAGACAGGCTGACACTGTGGAATTCACATCCATAACAACGTCACACTTTCAAACTCACTGACATTACAAGTTTACTCTGTGGGAATTTCTCACATAATAAGGTCAATTTGTGGGACGCACATAATAAGGTCACACTGTGAAAATTACTCACATAACAAATTTACACTGTGGGACTCACTAACATAAAGTTTACAATATGGGATGCCCTAAATACCCAAAATTATACTGTGGAACTCTCCAAAATAACACGGTTACACTGTGGAACACACACACCTGAACATGTTTCATTGAGGAACTCACTAACATAACATGTTCAATATCGAATTTAGCAAAATTACAAGGTAACACTGTGAAACACACCCACATAACAAGTTTACACTGTGGGAATCTCACACATAACAATGTCACACAGTCAAACTCACTCTCTACCAATGTTACACTCTGAGGCTCACTAACTAGACAGGTTGACACTGTGGAATTCACTTCCATAACAACGTCACACTTTCAAACTCTCTCATATAACAAGGTCAAACCGTGGGATTCACTCACATAACAAGGTCACACTGTGTAAATTACATAACACGGTTACACTGTGGAACTCACTCACCTAAAAAAGTTGCACTGAGGAACTCACGAACAAACAATATCGAATTTAGCAAAATTATAAGGTTACACAGTGAAACTCAGACACATTACAAGTTTACATGGTGGGAATCACTCACATAATAAGGTCACACTGTCTAAATTGCTCACACAACAAGTTTACTCTGTGGGACACACTAACATATAGTTTGGAATATGGGTTACACTAAGTAAACAAAATTGTACTGTGCAACTCTCTCACATGACGTTTACACTGTGGAACTGACTCACATAACACGGTTACACTGTGGAACTCACTCACATAACAAATTTATACTGTCCATCGCCGGATGTGGATTTGTTTGCTGCCAAATGCCAGATGTGGAATGGTACTCCTGCCCGATACTGAATGTGGAGTGTTTGGCCTGCCAGATGCCAGATTTGGACTGGTCTGCCAGTGAGATGCCGGATTTAGAATTGACTACCTGCCACATGCTAGATGTGGAATGGTCTGCCAGTAAGATGCTGAATCTGGTATCATCTTCCTGCCATTTGCTGGACATGGACTGCTCTGCCTAACAGATGCCAGATGTGGAATTGTCCATCTGGAAGATGCTGGATGTGGAATGTTCCTCTGACACATTCCGGATTTGGAATGGTACATCTGCCAGATGGTCCTCATGTGAGAATGTGGATTTACAATATAATTCGTCCCAAATGCTAGATGTGGATTTGTGCACCTGCAAGATGTCGGAGGTATAATTGTCCACCTGCGAGACGGCAGATGTGGAATGTTCCACCTGCCAGATGCCGGAGGTGGAATGGTCCTTCTGTGAGAATCCGGATGTGGAATGGACTTTATACCAGATGCCGGACGTGTAATGGTACAGCGGCGAGATGCCGGATGTAGACTGATCTTCTGGACGGATGCCGGATGTGGAATGAAATTCGTGCCAGATGCCAGATGTGAAATGGTATGCTTGTCAGTTTCAGGATGTGGAATGGTCCTCTGATAGATGCTGGATATGGAATAGTCTGCCTGGCTGATGCTGGTGTGGAATAGACCACCTGCCAGTTGCAGGATGGGGAATGGTTTGCTGCCAGATGCCAGATATAGAATGTTTTTTTTCCCCAGATGCAGCATGTGGAGTGGTCGGACTGCCTGATGCCAGATGTGGCATTGTCCACCCACTTGATCCCAGATATTGACTAGTCTCCCTGATAGATGCCAGATGTGGACTGGTCTGCCAGCGAGATGCCGCATTTAGAATTGACTACCTGCCAGATGCTGGATGTGGAATGGTCTGCCTGTAAGATGCTGAATCTGGTATCATCTTCCTGCCATTTGCTGGAATTGGACTGCTCAGCCTAACAGATGATGGATGTGGAATTGTCCACCTGGAAGATGCTGGATGTGGAATGTTCCTCTGACACATTCCGCATGTGGAATGGTACATCTGCCAGATGACGGAGGTGGAATGTTCCTCATGTGAGGCTCTGGATGTACAATATAATTTGTGCCAGATGCCAGATGTGGATATGTATGCTTGCAAGATCCCGTAGTTGGAATTGTCGACCTGCAAACACACAAATGTGGAATGGTCTGCCTGCCAGATTCCAGATGTGGAATGGTCCACCTGTCAGATGCCGGAGGTGGAATGGTCCTTCTGTGAGAATCCGGATGTGGAATGGACTTCATGACAGATGCTGGATGTGTAATGGAACAGCGGCAAGATGCCAGAGTATAATGATCTTCTAGACAATATACCGGATGTGGAATGGAATTCGTGCCAGATGCCAGATTTGAAATGGTACAGCGGTGAGTTTACAGTGTGGGACTCACTCACCTAAAAAGGTCACGCTGATGAATTCACTAACATAACATTTTCAATACTGGATTTAGCGAAATTACAAGGTTACACTGTGAAACTCACCCACATAACAAGTTTACACGGTGGGAATCTCACATATAACAATGTAACACTGTCGAACACACTCCATACCAATGTTACACTCTGATACTCACTAAGTAGAAAGGTTGACACTCTGGAAATCACTTCGATAACAATGTCACACTTTCAAACTCACTCACATAACAAGTTTACACTCTGGGAATCTCTCACATAATAAGGTGAATTTGTGGGATGCACATAATAAGGTGACACTGTGTAAATTACTCACAGAACAAATTTACACTGTGGGACTCACTAACATAAATTTACAATATGGGATTCCCTAAGTACCCAAAATTATACTGTGCAAATCTCTCACATGACAAGTTTACACTGTGGAACTCACTCACATAACAAGTTTACACTGTGGAACTCACTCACCTAAAAAAGTTGCACTGAGGAGCTCACGAACAAACAATATCGAATTTAGCAAAATTATAAGGTTACACAGTGAAACTCAGACACATTACAAGTTTACATGGTGGGAATCACTCACATAATAAGGTCACACTGTCTAAATTGCTCACACAACAAGTTTACTCTGTGGGACACACTAACATATAGTTTGGAATATGGGTTACACTAAGTAAACAAAATTGTACTGTGCAACTCTCTCACATGACGTTTACACTGTGGAACTGACTCACATAACACGGTTACACTGTGGAACTCACTCACATAACAAATTTATACTGTCCATCGCCGGATGTGGATTTGTTTGCTGCCAAATGCCAGATGTGGAATGGTACTCCTGCCAGATACTGAATGTGGAGTGTTTGGCCTGCCAGATGCCAGATTTGGACTGGTCTGCCAGTGAGATGCCGGATTTAGAATTGACTACCTGCCACATGCTAGATGTGGAATGGTCTGCCAGTAAGATGCTGAATCTGGTATCATCTTCCTGCCATTTGCTGGACATGGACTGCCCTGCCTAACAGATGCCAGATGTGGAATTGTCCATCTGGAAGATGCTGGATGTGGAATGTTCCTCTGACACATTCCGGATTTGGAATGGTACATCTGCCAGATGGTCCTCATGTGAGAATGTGGATTTACAATATAATTCGTGCCAAATGCTAGATGTGGATTTGTGCACCTGCAAGATGTCGGAGGTATAATTGTCCACCTGCGAGACGGCAGATGTGGAATGTTCCACCTGCCAGATGCCGGAAGTGGAATGGTCATTCTGTGAGAATCCGGATGTGGAATGGACTTTGTACCAGATGCCGGACGTGTAATGGTACAGCGGCTAGATGCCGGATGTAGAATGATCTTCTGGACGGATGCCGGTTGTGGAATGAAATTCGTGCCAGATGCCAGATGTGAAATGGTATGCTTGTCAGTTTCAGGATGTGGAATGGTCCTCTGCCAGATGCTGGATATGGAATAGTCTGCCTGGCTGATGCTGGTGTGGAATAGACCACCTGCCAGTTGCAGGATGGGGAATGGTTTGCTGCCAGATGCCAGATATAGAATGTTTTTTTTTTTCCCAGATGCAGCATGTGGAGTGGTCGGACTGCCTGATGCCAGATGTGGCATTGTCCACCCACTTGATCCCAGATATTGACTAGTCTGCCTGATAGATGCCAGATGTGGACTGGTCTGCCAGCGAGATGCTGCATTTAGAATTGACTACCTGTCAGATGCTGGATGTGGAATGGTCTGCCTGTAAGATGCTGAATCTGGTATTATCTTCCTGCCATTTGCTGGAATTGGACTGCTCAGCCTAACAGATAATGGATGTGGAATTGTCCACCTGGAAGATGCTGGATGTGGAATGTTCCTCTGACACATTCCGCATGTGGAATGGTACATCTGCCAGATGACGGAGGTGGAATGTTCCTCATGTGAGGCTCTGGATGTACAATATAATTTGTGTCAGATGCCAGATGTGGATATGTATGCTTGCAAGATCCCGGAGTTGGAATTGTCGACCTGCAAACACACAAATGTGGAATGGTCTGCCTGCCAGATGCCAGATGTGGAATGGTCCACCTGCCAGATGCCGGAGGTGGAATGGTCCTTCTGTGAGAATCCGGATGTGGAATGGACTTCCTGACAGATGCTGGATGTGTAATGGTACAGCGGCGAGATGCCAGAGTAGAATGATCTTCAGGACAGATACCAGATGTGGAATGGAATTCGTGCCAGATGCCAGATGTGAAAGTGTACAGCGGCGAGTTTACAGTGTGGGACTCACTCACCTAAAAAGGTTACACTGAGGAATTCACTAACATAACATTTTCAATGTCGAATTTAGCGAATTACAAGGTAACACTGTGAAACTCAACCACATAACAAGTTTACACGGTGAGAATTTCACATATAACAATGTCACAATGTCGAACACACTCTATACCAATGTTACACTCTGAGGCCCATTAACTAGACAGGTTGACACTGTGGAATTCACTTCCATAACAATGTCACACTTTCAAACTCATTGACATTACAAGGTCAAATGGTGAGACTGTGGAACACACTCACCGAAAAAAAGTTGCACTGAGGAACTCACCAACAAACAATATCGAATTTAGCAAAATTACAAGGTTACACAGTGAAACTCAGACACATAACAAGTTTACATGGTGGGTATCACTCACATAACAAGGTCACACTGTGTAAATGACTCACACAACAAGTTTACACTGTGGGACTAACTCACATGAAGTTTATAATATGGGATTCCACAAGTGAACAAAATTATACGGTGCAACTCTCTCACACGACAAGTTTACACTGTGGAAATAACTCACATAACATGGTTACACTGTGGGAATCTCTCACCTAAAAAGGTTACACTGAGGAACTCATTAAAATCACATTTTGAATATCGAATTTAGCGAAATTAAAAGGTAACTCTGTGAAACTCAGACACATAACAAGTTTACACGGTGGGACTCTCACACATAACAATGTCACACTGTCAAACTCACTCTATACCAATGTTACACTCTGAGGCTCACTAACTAGACAGGTTGACACTGTGGAATTCACTTCCATAACAATGTCACACTTTCAAACTCACTGACATTACAAGGTCAAATGGTGAGACTCACTCACACTGTGGAACACACTCACCTAAAAAAGTTGCACTGAGGAACTCACTAACATAACATTTTCAATACTGAATTTAGCGAAATTACAAGGTTACACTGTGAAACTCACCCACATAAAAAATGTACACCTTGGGAATCTCACACATAAAATGTAACACTGTCGAACGCACTCCATACCAATATTACACCCTGAGACTCACTAAGTAGAAAGGTTGACACTATGGAAAGCACTTCGATAAAAATGTCCCACTTTCAAACTCACTCACATCACAAATTTACACTGTGGGACTCACTAACATAAAGTTTACAATATGGGATTCCCTCAGTAGCCAAAATTATACTGTGCAACTCTCTCACATGACAAGTTTACTCTGTGGAACACACTCACCTAAAAAAGTTGCACTGAGGAACTCACTAACATAACTTTTTCAATGTCAAATTTAGCAAAATTACAAGGTTAGACTGTGAAATTCAGACACATAACAAGTTTACATGGTGGGAATCAATCACATGACAAGGTCACACTATGTAAATTACTCACAGAAGTTTACACTGTGGGACACACTAACATATAGTTTGGAATATGGGTTACACTAAGTAAACAAAATTATACTGTGCAACTCTCTCATATGACAAGTTTACACTGTGGAACTGACTCACATAACACGGTTACACTGTGGAACTCACTCACGTAACAAATCTATACTGTCAATCGCCGGATGTGGATTTGTTTGCTGCCAAATGCCAGATGTGGAATGGTACTTCTGCCAGATACTGAATGTGGAGTGGTTGGCCTGCCAGATGCCAGATTTGGACTGGTCTGCCAGTGAGATGCGGATTTAAAATTGACTACCTGCCAGATGCTAGGTGTGGAATGGTCTGCAAGTTAGATGCTGAATCTGGTATCATCTTCCTGCCATTTGCTGGACATGGACAGCTCTGCCTAACAGATGCCAGATGTGGAATTGTCCATCTGGAAGATGCTGGATGTGGAATGTTCCTCTGGCACATTCTGGATTTGGAATGGTACATCTATCAGGTGGTCCTCATGTGAGAATGTGGTTGTACAATATAATTCGTGCCAGATGCTAGATGTGGAATTGTCCACCTGCAAGATGTCAGAATATAATTGTCCGCCTGCGAGACGCCAGATGTGGAATGTTCCACCTGCCAGATGCCGGAGGTGGAATGGTCCTTCTGTGAGAATCCGGATGTGGAATGTACTTTGTACCAGATGCCGGACGTGTAATGGTACAGCGGCGAGATGCCGGATGTAGAATGATCTTCTGGACGGATGCCTGATCTGGAATGAAATTCGTGCCAGATGCCAGATGTGAAATGGTATGCTTGTCATTTGCAGGATGTGGAATGGTCCTCTGCCAGATGGTGAATATGTAATGGTCTGCCTCGCTGATGCTGGAGTGGAATAGACCACCTGCCAGTTGCAGATGGGGAATGGTTTGCTGCCAGATGCCAGATGTAGAATGTTTTTTTTTTCCGAGATGCAGGATGTGGAGTGGTCGGCCTGTCAGATGCCAGATGTGGCATTGTCCACCCTCTTGATGCCAGATATTGACTAGTCTGCCTGATAGATGCCAGATGTGGACTGGTTTGGCAACGAGATGTCGCATTTAGAATTGACTACCTGCCAGATGCTGGATGTGGAATGGTCTGCCTGTAAGATGCTGAATCTGGTATCATCTTCCTGCCATTTGCTGGAATTGGACTGCTGAGCCAAACAGATGCTGGATGTGGAATGTTCCTCTGACACATTCCGGATGTGGAATGGTACATCTACCAGATGCCGGAGGTGGAATGTTCCTCATGTGAGACTATGGATGTACAATATAATTCGTGCCAGATGCCAGATGTGGAATTGTATGCTTGCCAGATCCCGGAGGTGGAATTGTCACCTGCAAAAGCCCAAATGTGGAATGGTCTGCCTGCCAGATGCCAGATGTGGAATGGTCCACCTGTCAGATGCCGGAGGTGGAATCGTCCTTCTGTGAGAATCCGGATGTGGAATGGACTTCATTACAGATGCTGGATGTGTAATGGTACAGCGGCGAGATGCCAGAGTAGAATGATCTTCTGGACAGTTACCGGATGTGGAATGGAATTCGTGCCAGATGCCGGATGTGAAATGGTACAGCGGTGAATTTACAGTGTGGGACTCACTCACCTAAAAAGGTTGCACTGAGGAACTCACGAACATAACTTTTTCAATATCGCATTTAGTAAAATTACAGGGTTACACTGTGAAACTCAGACACATAACAAGTTTACATGGTGGGAATCACTCACAATAAGGTCACACTGTGTAAATGATTCACAAATCAAGTTAACACTGTGGGACTCACTTACATGAAGTTTACAATATGGGATTCCCTAAGTGAACAAAATTGGACTGTGAAACTCTCTAACATGACAAGTTTACACTGTGGAACTGACTCACATAACACGGTAACACTGTGTAATTCGCTCACTTTAAACGGTTACACTGAGGAACTGACTAACATAACATTTTCAATATCGAATTTAGCAAAATTACAAGGTTACACTGTGAAACTCAGATACATAACAGGTTTACATGGTGGGAATCTCTCACACAACAAGGTCAAATTTTGGGACTCACATAATAAGGTCACACTGTGTAAATGACTCCCATAACAAGTTTACATTGTGGGACTCACTCACCTAAAAAGGTTACACTGAGGAACTCATTAACATCACATTTTCAATATCGAATTTAGCGAAATTAAAAGGTAACACTGTGAAACTCAGACAAATAACAAGTTTACATGGTGGGACTCTCACACATAACAATGTCACACTTTCAAACTCACTGACATTACAAGTTTACTCTGTGGGAATTTCTCACATAAAAAGGTCAATTTGTGGGACTCACATAATAAGGTCACATTGTGAAAATTACTCACAGAACAAATTTACACTGTGGGACTCACTAACATAAAGTTTACAATATGGGATGCCCTAAGTACCCAAAATTATACTGTGGAACTCTCCAAAATAACACGGTTACACTGTGGAACACACTCACCTAAACATGTTTCATTGAGGAACTCACTAATATAACATGTTCCATATCGAATTTAGCAAAATTACAAGGTTAGACTGTGAAACTAACCCACATAACAAATTTACACTGTGGGAATCTCACACATAACAATGTCACACAGTCAAACTCACTCTCTCCAATGTTACACTCTGAGGCTCACTAACTAGACAGGTTGACACTGTGGAATTCACTTCCATAACAACGTCACACTTTCAAACTCTCTCATATAACAAGGTCAAACGGTGGGACTCACTCACATTACAAGGTCACACTGTGTAAATTACATAACAAGTTTACACTGTGGGACACACTAACATATAGTTTAGAATATGGGTTTCACAAAGTAAACAAAATTATACTGTGCATTTCTCTTACATGACGTTTACACTGTGGAAATGACTCACATAACACGGTTACACTGTGGAACTCACTCACCTAAAAAAGTTGCACTGAGGAACTCATTAATATCACATTTTCAATATCGAATTTTGCAAAATTACAAGGTTACACTGTGAAACTCAGACAAATAACAAGTTTACATGGTGGGAATCACTCACATAATAAGGTCACACTGTGTAAATTACTCACACAACAAGTTTACTCTGTGGGACACACTAACATATAGTTTGGAATATGGGTTACACTAAGTAAACAAAATTATAAAGTGCAACTCTCTCATATGACAAGTTTACACTGTGGAACTGACTCACATAACAAATTTATACTGTCCATCGCCGGATGTGGATTTGTTTGCTGCCACATGCCAGATGTGGAATGGTACTCCTGCCAGATACTGAATGTGGAGTGGTTGGCCTGCCAGATGCCAGATTTGGACTGGTCTGCCAGTGAGATGCCCGATTTAGAATTGACTACCTGCCACATGCTAGATGTGGAATGGTTTGCCTGTAAGATGCTGAATCTGGTATCATCTTCCTGCCATTTGCTGGACATGGACTGCTCTGCCTAACAGATGCCAGATGTGGAATTGTCCATCTGGAAGATGCTGGATGTGGAATGTTCCTCTGACACATTCCAGATTTGGAATGGTACATCTGCCAGATGGTCCTCATGTGAGAAAGTGGATTTACAATATAATTTGTGCCAGATGCTAGATGTGGAATTGTGCACCTGCAAGATGTCGGAGGTATAATTGTCCACCTGCGAGACGCCAGATGTGGAATGTTCCACCTGCCAGATGCCGGAGGTGGAATGGTCCTTCTGTGAGAATCCGGATGTGGAATGGACTTTGTACCAGATGCCGGACGTGTAATGGTACAGCGGCGAGATGCCGGAGGTAGAATGATCTTCTGGACGGATGCCGGATGTGGAATGAAATTCGTGCCAGATGCCAGATGTGAAATGGTATGCTTGTCAGTTTCAGGATGTGGAATGGTCCTCTGCCAGATGCTGGATATGGAATGGTCTGCCTGGCTGATGCTGGTGTGGAATAGACCACCTGCCAGTTGCAGGATGGGGAATGGTTTGCTGCCAGATGCCAGATATAGAATGTTTTTTTTTTTTCCCAGATGCAGCATGTGGAGTGGTCGGACTGCCTGATGCCAGATGTGGCATTGTCCACCCACTTGATGCCAAATATTCACTAGTCTGCCTGATAGATGCCAGATGTGGACTGGTCTGCCAGCGAGATGCCGCATTTAGAATTGACTACCTGCCAGATGCTGGATGTGGAATGGTCTGCCTGTAAGATGCTGAATCTGGTATCATCTTCCTGCCATTTGCTGGAATTGGACTGCTCAGCCTAACAGATGATGGATGTGGAATTGTCCACCTGGAAGATGCTGATGTGGAATGTTCCTCTGACACATTCCGCATGTGGAATGGTACATCTGCCAGATGACGGAGGTGGAATGTTCCTCATGTGAGGCTCTGGATGTACAATATAATTTGTGCCAGATGCCAGATGTGGAATTGTATGCTTGCCAGATCCCAGAGTTGGAATTGTCCACCTGCAAACACCCAAATGTGGAATAGTCTGCCTGCCAGATGCCAGATGTGGAATGGTCCACCTGCCAGATGCCAGAGGTGGAACGGTCCTTCTGTGAGAATCTGGATGTGGAATGGACTTCATGACAGATGCTGGATGTGTAATGGTACAGCGGCGAGATGCCAGAGGAGAATGATCTTCTGGACAATATACCGGATGTGGAATTGAATTCGTGCCAGATGCCAGATTTGAAATGGTACAGCGGTGAGTTTACAGTGTGGGACTCACTCACCTAAAAAGGTCACGCTGAGGAATTCACTAACATAACATTTTCAATGTCGAATTTAGCGAAATACAAGGTAACACTGTGAAACTCACCCACATAACAAGTTTACACGGTGGGAATCTCACATATAACAATGTCACACTGTCGAACACACTCCATACCAATGTTACACTCTGATACTCACTAAGTAGAAAGGTTGACACTATGGAAATCAATTCGATAACAATGTCACACTTTCAAACTCACTCACATAACAAGTTTACACTCTGGGAATCTCTCACATAATAAGGTGAATTTGTGGGATGCACATAATAAGGTGACACTGTGTAAATTACTCACAGAACATATTTACACTGTGGGACTCACTAACATAAAGTTTATAATATGGGATTCCCTAAGTACCCAAAATTATACTGTGCAAATCTCTCACATGACAAGTTTACACTGTGGAACTCACTCACATAACAAGTTTACACTGTGGAACTCATTCTCCTAAAAAAGTTGCACTGAGGAGCTCACGAACAAACAATATCGAATTTAGCAAAATTATAAGGTTACACAGTGAAACTCAGACACATTACAAGTTTACATGGTGGGAATCACTCACATAATAAGGTCACACTGTCTAAATTGCTCACACAACAAGTTTACTCTGTGGGACACACTAACATATAGTTTGGAATATGGGTTACACTAAGTAAACAAAATTGTACTGTGCAACTCTCTCACATGACGTTTACACTGTGGAACTGACTCACATAACACGGTTACACTGTGGAACTCACTCACATAACAAATTTATACTGTCCATCGCCGGATGTGGATTTGTTTGCTGCCAAATGCCAGATGTGGAATGGTACTCCTGCCAGATACTGAATGTGGAGTGTTTGGCCTGCCAGATGCCAGATTTGGACTGGTCTGCCAGTGAGATGCCGGATTTAGAATTGACTGCCTGCCACATGCTAGATGTGGAATGGTCTGCCAGTAAGATGCTGAATCTGGTATCATCTTCCTGCCATTTGCTGGACATGGACTGCCCTGCCTAACAGATGCCAGATGTGGAATTGTCCATCTGGAAGATGCTGGATGTGGAATGTTCATCTGACACATTCCGGATTTGGAATGGTACATCTGCCAGATGGTCCTCATGTGAGAATGTGGATTTACAATATAATTCGTGCCAAATGCTAGATGTGGATTTGTGCACCTGCAAGATGTCGGAGGTATAATTGTCCACCTGCGAGACGGCAGATGTGGAATGTTCCACCTGCCAGATGCCGGAAGTGGAATGGTCATTCTGTGAGAATCCGGATGTGGAATGGACTTTGTACCAGATGCCGGACGTGTAATGGTACAGCGGCTAGATGCCGGATGTAGAATGATCTTCTGGACGGATGCCGGTTGTGGAATGAAATTCGTGCCAGATGCCAGATGTGAAATGGTATGCTTGTCAGTTTCAGGATGTGGAATGGTCCTCTGCCAGATGCTGGATATGGAATAGTCTGCCTGGCTGATGCTGGTGTGGAATAGACCACCTGCCAGTTGCAGGATGGGGAATGGTTTGCTGCCAGATGCCAGATATAGAATGTTTTTTTTTCCCAGATGCAGCATGTGGAGTGGTCGGACTGCCTGATGCCAGATGTGGCATTGTCCACCCACTTGATCCCAGATATTGACTAGTCTGCCTGATAGATGCCAGATGTGGACTGGTCTGCCAGCGAGATGCCGCATTTAGAATTGACTACCTGCCAGATGCTGGATGTGGAATGGTCTGCCTGTAAGATGCTGAATCTGGTATTATCTTCCTGCCATTTGCTGGAATTGGACTGCTCAGCCTAACAGATAATGGATGTGGAATTGTCCACCTGGAAGATGCTGGATGTGGAATGTTCCTCTGACACATTCCGCATGTGGAATGGTACATCTGCCAGATGACGGAGGTGGAATGTTCCTCATGTGAGGCTCTGGATGTACAATATAATTTGTGTCAGATGCCAGATGTGGATATGTATGCTTGCAAGATCCCGGAGTTGGAATTGTCGACCTGCAAACACACAAATGTGGAATGGTCTGCCTGCCAGATGCCAGATGTGGAATGGTCCACCTGCCAGATGCCGGAGGTGGAATGGTCCTTCTGTGAGAATCCGGATGTGGAATGGACTTCCTGACAGATGCTGGATGTGTAATGGTACAGCGGCGAGATGCCAGAGTAGAATGATCTTCAGGACAGATACCAGATGTGGAATGGAATTCGTGCCAGATGCCAGATGTGAAAGTGTACAGCGGCGAGTTTACAGTGTGGGACTCACTCACCTAAAAAGGTTACACTGAGGAATTCACTAACATAACATTTTCAATGTCGAATTTAGCGAATTACAAGGTAACACTGTGAAACTCAACCACATAACAAGTTTACACGGTGAGAATTTCACATATAACAATGTCACAATGTCGAACACACTCTATACCAATGTTACACTCTGAGGCCCATTAACTAGACAGGTTGACACTGTGGAATTCACTTCCATAACAATGTCACACTTTCAAACTCATTGACATTACAAGGTCAAATGGTGAGACTGTGGAACACACTCACCGAAAAAAAGTTGCACTGAGGAACTCACCAACAAACAATATCGAATTTAGCAAAATTACAAGGTTACACAGTGAAACTCAGACACATAACAAGTTTACATGGTGGGTATCACTCACATAACAAGGTCACACTGTGTAAATGACTCACACAACAAGTTTACACTGTGGGACTAACTCACATGAAGTTTATAATATGGGATTCCACAAGTGAACAAAATTATACGGTGCAACTCTCTCACACGACAAGTTTACACTGTGGAAATAACTCACATAACATGGTTACACTGTGGGAATCTCTCACCTAAAAAGGTTACACTGAGGAACTCATTAAAATCACATTTTGAATATCGAATTTAGCGAAATTAAAAGGTAACTCTGTGAAACTCAGACACATAACAAGTTTACACGGTGGGACTCTCACACATAACAATGTCACACTGTCAAATTCACTCTATACCAATGTTACACTCTGAGGCTCACTAACTAGACAGGTTGACACTGTGGAATTCACTTCCATAACAATGTCACACTTTCAAACTCACTGACATTACAAGGTCAAATGGTGAGACTCACTCACACTGTGGAACACACTCACCTAAAAAAGTTGCACTGAGGAACTCACTAACATAACATTTTCAATACTGAATTTAGCGAAATTACAAGGTTACACTGTGAAACTCACCCACATAAAAAATGTACACCTTGGGAATCTCACACATAAAATGTCACACTGTCGAACGCACTCCATACCAATATTACACCCTGAGACTCACTCAGTAGAAAGGTTGACACTATGGAAATCACTTCGATAAAAATGTCACACTTTCAAACTCACTCACATAACAAATTTACACTGTGGGACTCACTAACATAAAGTTTACAATATGGGATTCCCTCAGTAGCCAAAATTATACTGTGCAACTCTCTCACATGACAAGTTTACACTGTGGAACACACTCACCTAAAAAAGTTGCACTGAGGAACTCACTAACATAACTTTTTCAATGTCAAATTTAGCAAAATTACAAGGTTAGACTGTGAAATTCAGACACATAACAAGTTTACATGGTGGGAATCAATCACATGACAAGGTCACACTATGTAAATTACTCACAGAAGTTTACACTGTGGGACACACTAACATATAGTTTGGAATATGGGTTACACTAAGTAAACAAAATTATACTGTGCAACTCTCTCATATGACAAGTTTACACTGTGGAACTGACTCACATAACACGGTTACACTGTGGAACTCACTCACGTAACAAATCTATACTGTCAATCGCCGGATGTGGATTTGTTTGCTGCCAAATGCCAGATGTGGAATGGTACTTCTGCCAGACACTGAATGTGGAGTGGTTGGCCTGCCAGATGCCAGATTTGGACTGGTCTGCCAGTGAGATGCGGATTTAAAATTGACTACCTGCCAGATGCTAGATGTGGAATGGTCTGCAAGTTAGATGCTGAATCTGGTATCATCTTCCTGCCATTTGCTGGACATGGACAGCTCTGCCTAACAGATGCCAGATGTGGAATTGTCCATCTGGAAGATGCTGGATGTGGAATGTTCCTCTGGCACATTCTGGATTTGGAATGGTACATCTATCAGGTGGTCCTCATGTGAGAATGTGGTTGTACAATATAATTCGTGCCAGATGCTAGATGTGGAATTGTCCACCTGCAAGATGTCAGAATATAATTGTCCACCTGCGAGACGCCAGATGTGGAATGTTCCACCTGCCAGATGCCGGAGGTGGAATGGTCCTTCTGTGAGAATCCGGATGTGGAATGTACTTTGTACCAGATGCCGGACGTGTAATGGTACAGCGGCGAGATGCCGGATGTAGAATGATCTTCTGGACGGATGCCTGATCTGGAATGAAATTCGTGCCAGATGCCAGATGTGAAATGGTATGCTTGTCATTTGCAGGATGTGGAATGGTCCTCTGCCAGATGGTGAATATGTAATGGTCTGCCTCGCTGATGCTGGAGTGGAATAGACCACCTGCCAGTTGCAGATGGGGAATGGTTTGCTGCCAGATGCCAGATGTAGAATGTTTTTTTTTTCCGAGATGCAGGATGTGGAGTGGTCTGCCTGCCAGATGCCAGATGTGGCATTGTCCACCCTCTTGATGCCAGATATTGACTAGTCTGCCTGATAGATGCCAGATGTGGACTGGTTTGCCAACGAGATGTCGCATTTAGAATTGACTACCTGCCAGATGCTGGATGTGGAATG
This sequence comes from Narcine bancroftii, assembly GCF_036971445.1. Lineage (NCBI taxonomy): Eukaryota > Metazoa > Chordata > Chondrichthyes > Torpediniformes > Narcinidae > Narcine > Narcine bancroftii. Next base: position 1,473,070 of record NW_027211900.1, on the reverse strand, counting down.
GTCTGCCTGTAAGATGCTGAATCTGGTATCATCTTCCTGCCATTTGCTGGAATTGGACTGCTGAGCCAAACAGATGCTGGATGTGGAATGTTCCTCTGACACATTCCGGATGTGGAATGGTACATCTACCAGATGCCGGAGGTGGAATGTTCCTCATGTGAGACTATGGATGTACAATATAATTCGTGCCAGATGCCAGATGTGGAATTGTATGCTTGCCAGATCCCGGAGGTGGAATTGTCACCTGCAAAAGCCCAAATGTGGAATGGTCTGCCTGCCAGATGCCAGATGTGGAATGGTCCACCTGTCAGATGCCGGAGGTGGAATCGTCCTTCTGTGAGAATCCGGATGTGGAATGGACTTCATTACAGATGCTGGATGTCTAATGGTACAGCGGCGAGATGCCAGAGTAGAATGATCTTCTGGACAGTTACCGGATGTGGAATGGAATTCGTGCCAGATGCCAGATGTGAAAGTGTACAGCGGTGAATTTACAGTGTGGGACTCACTCACCTAAAAAGGTTGCACTGAGGAACTCACGAACATAACTTTTTCAATATCGCATTTAGTAAAATTACAGGGTTACACTGTGAAACTCAGACACATAACAAGTTTACATGGTGGGAATCACTCACAATAAGGTCACACTGTGTAAATGATTCACGAATCAAGTTAACACTGTGGGACTCACTTACATGAAGTTTACAATATGGGATTCCCTAAGTGAACAAAATTGGACTGTGAAACTCTCTAACATGACAAGTTTACACTGTGGAACTGACTCACATAACACGGTAACACTGTGTAATTCGCTCACTTTAAACGGTTACACTGTGGAACTCACCTAAAAAGGTTACACTGAGGAACTGACTAACATAACATTTTCAATATCGAATTTAGCAAAATTACAAGGTTACACTGTGAAACTCAGATACATAACAGGTTTACATGGTGGGAATCTCTCACACAACAAGGTCAAATTTTGGGACTCACATAATAAGGTCACACTGTGTAAATGACTCCCATAACAAGTTTACATTGTGGGACTCACTCACCTAAAAAGGTTACACTGAGGAACTCATTAACATCACATTTTCAATATCGAATTTAGCGAAATTAAAAGGTAACACTGTGAAACTCAGACACATAACAAGTTTACATGGTGGGACTCTCACACATAACAATGTCACACTTTCAAACTCACTGACATTACAAGTTTACTCTGTGGGAATTTCTCACATAAAAAGGTCAATTTGTGGGACTCACATAATAAGGTCACATTGTGAAAATTACTCACAGAACAAATTTACACTGTGGGACTCACTAACATAAAGTTTACAATATGGGATGCCCTAAGTACCCAAAATTATACTGTGGAACTCTCCAAAATAACACGGTTACACTGTGGAACACACTCACCTAAACATGTTTCATTGAGGAACTCACTAATATAACATGTTCCATATCGAATTTAGCAAAATTACAAGGTTAGACTGTGAAACTAACCCACATAACAAATTTACACTGTGGGAATCTCACACATAACAATGTCACACAGTCAAACTCACTCTCTCCAATGTTACACTCTGAGGCTCACTAACTAGACAGGTTGACACTGTGGAATTCACTTCCATAACAACGTCACACTTTCAAACTCTCTCATATAACAAGGTCAAACGGTGGGACTCACTCACATTACAACGTCACACTGTGTAAATTACATAACAAGTTTACACTGTGGGACACACTAACATATAGTTTAGAATATGGGTTTCACAAAGTAAACAAAATTATACTGTGCATTTCTCTTACATGACGTTTACACTGTGGAAATGACTCACATAACACGGTTACACTGTGGAACTCACTCACCTAAAAAAGTTGCACTGAGGAACTCATTAACATCACATTTTCAATATCGAATTTTGCAAAATTACAAGGTTACACTGTGAAACTCAGACAAATAACAAGTTTACATGGTGGGAATCTCACATATAACAATGTCACACTGTCGAACACACTCCATACCAATGTTACACTCTGATACTCACTAAGTAGAAAGGTTGACACTATGGAAATCACTTCGATAACAATGTCACACTTTCAAACTCACTCACATAACAAGTTTACACTCTGGGTATCTCTCACATAATAAGGTGAATTTGTGGGATGCACATAATAAGGTCACACTGTGTAAATTACTCACAGAACATATTTACACTGTGGGACTCACTAACATAAAGTTTACAATATGGGATTCCCTAAGTACCCAAAATTATACTGTGCAAATCTCTCACATGACAAGTTTACACTGTGGAACTCACTCACATAACAAGTTTACACTGTGGAACTCACTCACCTAAAAAAGTTGCACTGAGGAACTCACTAATATAACTTTTTCAATTTCGAATTTAGCAAAATTACAAGGTTACACTGTGAAACTCAGGCACATAACCAGTTTACATGGTGGGAATCACTCACACAACAAGGTCAAATCTTGGGACTCACATAATACGGTCACACTGTGTAAGTTACTCCCAGAACAAGTTTACACCATGGGACTTACTCACCTAAAAAGATTACACTGAGGAACTCATTAACATCACATTTTCAAAATCGAATTTAGCGAAATTAAAAGGTAACACTGTGAAACTCAGACACATAACAAGTTTACACGGTGGGACTCTCACACATAACAATGTCACACTGTCAAACTCACTCTATACCAATGTTATACTCTGAGGCCCACTAACTAGACAGGTTGACACTGTGGAATTCACTTCCATAACAATGTCACACTTTCAAACTCACTGACATTACAAGGTCAAATGGTGAGACTCACTCACACTGTGGAACACACTCACCTAAAAAAGTTGCACTGAGGAAATCACTAACATAACATTTTCAATACTGAATTTTGCAAAATTACAAGGTTACAATGTGAAAGTCACCCACATAACAAATTTACACCTTGGGAATTTCACACATAAAATGTCACACTGTCGAACGCACTCCATACCAATGTTACACCCTGAGACTCACTAAGTAGAAAGGTTGACACTGTGGAAATCACTTCTATAACAATGTCACACTTTCAAACTCACTGACATTACAAGTTTACTCTGTGGGAATTTCTCACATAATAAGGACAACTTGTGGGACCAACATAATAAGGTCACACTGTGAAAATTACTCACGTAACAAATTTACACTGTGGGACTCACTAACATAAAGTTTACAATATGGGATGCCCTAAATACCCAAAATTATACTGTGGAACTCTCCAAAATAACACGGTTGCACTGTGGAACACACACACCAGAACATGTTTCATTGAGGAACTCACTAACATAACATGTTCAATATCGAATTTAGCAAAATTACAAGGTAACACTGTGAAACACACCCACATAACAAGTTTACACTGTGGGAATCTCACACATAACAATGTCACACAGTCAAACCCACTCTCTACGAATGTTACACTCTGAGGCTCACTAACTAGACAGGTTGACACTGTGGAATTCACTTCCATAACAACGTCACACTTTCAAACTCTCTCATATAACAAGGTCAAACGGTGGGACTCACTCACATAACAAGGTCACACTGTGTAAATTACATAACACGGTTACACTGTGGAACTCACTCACCTAAAAAAGTTGCACTGAGGAACTCACGAACAAACAATAACGAATTTAGCAAAATTATAAGGTTACACAGTGAAACTCAGACACATTACAAGTTTACATGGTGGGAATCACTCACATAATAAGGTCACACAGTCTAAATTACTCACACAACAAGTTTACTCTGTGGGACACACTAACATATAGTTTGGAATATGGGTTACACTAAGTAAACAAAATTATACTGTGCAACTCTCTCATATGACAAGTTTACACTGTGGAACTGACTCACATAACACGGTTACACTGTGGAACTCACTCACATAACAAATTTATACTGTCCATCGCCGGATGTGGATTTGTTTGCTGCCAAATTCCAGATGTGGAATGGTACTCCTACCCGATACTGAATGTGGAGTGTTTGTCCTGCCAGATGCCAGATTTGGACTGGTCTGCCAGTGAGATGCCGGATTTAGAATTGACTACCTGCCACATGCTAGATGTGGAATGGTCTGCCAGTAAGATGCTGAATCTGGTATCATCTTCCTGCCATTTGCTGGACATGGACTGCTCTGCCTAACAGATGCCAGATGTGGAATTGTCCATCTGGAAGATGCTGGATGTGGAATGTTCCTCTGACACATTCCGGATTTGGAATGGTACATCTGCCAGATGGTCCTCATGTAAGAATGTGGATGTACAATATAATTCGTGCCAGATGCTAGATGTGGAATTGTCCACCTGCAAGATGTCGGAGGTATAATTGTCCACCTGCGAGTCGCCAGATGTGGAATGTTCCACCTGCCAGATGCTGGAGGTGGAATGGTCCTTCTGTGAGAATCCGGATGTGGAATGGACTTTGTACCAGATGCCGGATGTGTAATTGTACAGCGGCGAGATGCCGGATGTAGAATGATCTTCTGGACGGGATGCCGGATGTGGAATGAAATTCGTGCCAGATGCCAGATGTGAAATGGTATGCTTGTCAGTTTCAGGATGTGGAATGGTCCCCTGCCAGATGCTGGCTATGGAATGGTCTGCCTGGCTGATGCTGGAGTGGAATAGACCACCTGCCAGTTGCAGGATGGGGAATAGTTTGCTGCCAGATTCCAGATGTTGTATGGGGTTTTTTTCCCCAGATGCAGGATGTGGAGTGGTCTGCCTGCCAGATGCCAGATGTGGACTGGTCGCTAGCGTGATGCCGCATTTAGAATTGGCTAGCTGCCAGATACTGGATGTGGAATGGTCTGCCTGTAAGATGCTGAATCTGCTATCATCTTCCTGCCATTTGCTGGAATTGGACTGCTCAGCCTAACAGATGATGGATGTGGAATTGTCCACCTGGAAGATGCTGGATGTGGAATGTTCGTCTGACACATTCCGAATGTGGAATGGTCTGCCTGCCAGATGCCAGATGTGGAATGGTCCACCTGTCAGATGCCGGAGGTGGAATGGTCCTTCTGTGAGAATCCGGATGTGGAATGGACTTCATGACAGATGCTGGATGTGAAATGGTACAGCGGCGAGATGCCAGAGTAGAATGATCTTCTGGACAGATACGGGATGTGGAATGGAATTCGTGCCAGATGTGAAATGATACAACGGCGAGTTTACAGTGTGGGTCTCACTCACCTAAAAAGGTTACACTGAGGAACTCACTAACAAAACATGTTCAATATCGAATTTAGCAAAATTACAAGGTAACACTGTGAAACTCACCCGCATAACAAGTTTACACTGTGGGAATCTCACACATAACAATGTCACACAGTCAAACTCACTCTCTACCAATGTTACACTCTGAGGCCCACTAACTAGACAGGCTGACACTGTGGAATTCACTTCCATAACAACGTCACACTTTCAAACTCACTGACATTACAAGTTTACTCTGTGGGAATTTCTCACATAATAAGGTCAATTTGTGGGACTCACATAATAAGGTCACACTGTGAAAATTATTCACATAACAAATTTACACTGTGGGACTCACTAACATAAAGTTTACAATATGGGATGCCCTAAATACCCAAAATTATACTGTGGAACTCTCCAAAATAACACGGTTACACTGTGGAACACACACACCTGAACATGTTTCATTGAGGAACTCACTAACATAACATGTTCAATATCGAATTTAGCAAAATTACAAGGTAACACTGTGAAACACACCCACATAACAAGTTTACACTGTGGGAATCTCACACATAACAATGTCACACAGTCAAACTCACTCTCTACCAATGTTACACTCTGAGGCTCACTAACTAGACAGGTTGACACTGTGGAATTCACTTCCATAACAACGTCACACTTTCAAACTCTCTCATATAACAAGGTCAAACCGTGGGATTCACTCACATAACAAGGTCACACTGTGTAAATTACATAACACGGTTACACTGTGGAACTCACTCACCTAAAAAAGTTGCACTGAGGAACTCACGAACAAACAATATCGAATTTAGCAAAATTGTAAGGTTACACAGTGAAACTCAGACACATTACAAGTTTACATGGTGGGAATCACTCACATAATAAGGTCACACTGTCTAAATTGCTCACACAACAAGGTTACTCTGTGGGACACACTAACATATACTTTGGAATATGGGTTACACTAAGTAAACAAAATTGTACTGTGCAACTCTCTCACATGACGTTTACACTGTGGAACTGACTCACATAACACGGTTACACTGTGGAACTCACTCACATAACAAATTTATACTGTCCATCGCCGGATGTGGATTTGTTTGCTGCCAAATGCTAGATGTGGAATGGTACTCCTGCCCGATACTGAATGTGGAGTGTTTGGCCTGCCAGATGACAGATTTGGACTGGTCTGCCAGTGAGATGCCGGATTTAGAATTGACTACCTGCCACATGCTAGATGTGGAATGGTCTGCCAGTAAGATGCTAAATCTGGTATCATCTTCCTGCCATTTGCTGGACATGGACTGCTCTGCCTAACAGATGCCAGATGTGGAATTGTCCATCTGGAAGATGCTGGATGTGGAATGTTCCTCTGACACATTCTGGATTTGGAATGGTACATCTGCCAGATGGTCCTCATGTGAGAATGTGGATTTACAATATAATTCGTCCCAAATGCTAGATGTGGATTTGTGCACCTGCAAGATGTCGGAGGTATAATTGTCCACCTGCGAGACGGCAGATGTGGAATGTTCCACCTGCCAGATGCCGGAGGTGGAATGGTCCTTCTGTGAGAATCCGGATGTGGAATGGACTTTATACCAGATGCCGGACGTGTAATGGTACAGCGGCGAGATGTCGGATGTAGACTGATCTTCTGGACGGATGCCGGATGTGGAATGAAATTCGTGCCAGATGCCAGATGTGAAATGGTATGCTTGTCAGTTTCAGGATGTGGAATGGTCCTCTGATAGATGCTGGATATGGAATAGTCTGCCTGGCTGATGCTGGTGTGGAATAGACCACCTGCCAGTTGCAGGATGGGGAATGGTTTGCTGCCAGATGCCAGATATAGAATGTTTTTTTTTCCCAGATGCAGCATGTGGAGTGGTCGGACTGCCTGATGCCAGATGTGGCATTGTCCACCCAATTGATCCCAGATATTGACTAGTCTGCCTGATAGATGCCAGATGTGGACTGGTCTGCCAGCGAGATGCCGCATTTAGAATTGACTACCTGCCAGATGCTGGATGTGGAATGGTCTGCCTGTAAGATGCTGAATCTGGTATCATCTTCCTGCCATTTGATGGAATTGGACTGCTCAGCCTAACAGATGATGGATGTGGAATAGTCCACCTGGAAGATGCTGGATGTGGAATGTTCCTCTGACACATTCCGCATGTGGAATGGTACATCTGCCAGATGACGGAGGTGGAATGTTCCTCATGTGAGGCTCTGGATGTACAATATAATTTGTGCCAGATGCCAGATGTGGAATTGTATGCTTGCCAGATCCCGGAGGTGGAATTGTCCACCTGCAAAAGCCCAAATGTGGAATGGTCTGCCTGCCAGATGGCAGATGTGGAATGGTCCACCTTCCAGATGCCAGATGTGGAATGGTTAACCTGCCAGATGCCGAAGGTGGAATGGTCCTTCTGTGAGAATCCGGATGTGGAATGGACTTCATGACAGATGCCGGACGTGTAATGGTACAGCGGCGAGATGCCAGATGTAGAATAATCTTCTGGACGGATGCCGGATGTGGAATGAAATTCGTGCCAGATGCCAGATGTGAAATGGTATGCTTGTCAGTTGCAGGATGTGGAATGGTCCTCTGCCAGATGCTGGATATGGAATGGTCTGCCTGGCTGATGCTGGAGTGGAATAGACCACCTGCCAGTTGCAGGATGGGGAATGGTTTGCTGCCAGATGCCAGATGTAGAATGTTTTTTTTTTCCCAGATGCAGGATGTGGAGTGGTCGGCCTGCCAAATGCCAGATGTGGCATTGTCCACCCACTTGATGCCAGATATTGACTAGTCTGCCTGATAGATGCCAGATGTGGACTGGTCTGCCAGCGAGATGCCGCATTTAGATTTGACTACCTGCCAGATGCTGGATTTGGAATGGTCTGCCTGTAAGATGCTGAATCTGGTATCATCTTCCTGCCATTTGCTGGAATTGGACTGCTCAGCCTAACAGATGAGGGATGTGGAATTGTTCACCTGGAAGATGCTGGATGTGGAATGTTTCTCTGACACATTCCGGATGTGGAACGGCAAATCTGCCAGATGCCGGAGGTGGAATGTTCCTCATGTGAGACTCTGGATGTAAAATATAATTCGTGCCAGATGCCAGATGTGGAATTGTATGCTTGCCAGATCCCGGAGGTGGAATTGTCCACCTGCAAAAGCCCAAATGTGGAATGGTCCACCTGCCAGATGCCAGATGTGGAATGGTCCACCTGCCAGATGCCGAAGCTAGAATGGTCCTTCTGTGAGAATCTGGATGTGGAATGGACTTCATGACAGATGCCGGACGTGTAATGGTACAGCAGCGAGATGCCGGATGTAGAATAATCTTCTGGACGGATGCCGGATGTGGAATGAAATTCGTGCCAGATGCCAGATGTGAAATGGTATGCTTGTCATTTGCAGGATGTGGAATGGTCCTCTGCCAGATGGTGAATATGTAATGGTCTGCCTCGCTGATGCTGGAGTGGAATAGACCACCTGCCAGTTGCAGATGGGGAATGGTTTGCTGCCAGATGCCAGATGTAGAATGCTTTTTTTTCCGAGATGCAGGATGTGGAGTGGTCGGCCTGCCAGATGCCAGATGTGGCATTGTCCACCCTCTTGATGCCAGATATTGACTAGTCTGCCTGATAGATGCCAGATGTGGACTGGTTTGCCAACGAGATGTCGCATTTAGAATTGACTACCTGCCAGATGCTGGATGTGGAATGGTCTGCCTGTAAGATGCTGAATCTGGTATCATCTTCCTGCCATTTGCTGGAATTGGACTGCTGAGCCAAACAGATGCTGGATGTGGAATGTTCCTCTGACACATTCCGGATGTGGAATGGTACATCTACCAGATGCCAGAGGTGGAATGTTTCTCATGTGAGACTATGGATGTACAATATAATTCGTGCCAGATGCCAGATGTGGAATTGTATGCTTGCCAGATCCCGGAGGTGGAATTGTCACCTGCAAAAGCCCAAATGTGGAATGGTCCACCTGTCAGATGCCGGAGGTGGAATCGTCCTTCTGTGAGAATCCGGATGTGGAATGGACTTCATTACAGATGCTGGATGTGTAATGGTACAGCGGCGAGATGCCAGAGTAGAATGATCTTCTGGACAGTTACCGGATGTGGAATGGAATTCGTGCCAGATGCCGGATGTGAAATGGTACAGCGGTGAATTTACAGTGTGGGACTCACTCACCTAAAAAGGTTGCACTGAGGAACTCACGAACATAACTTTTTCAATATCGCATTTAGTAAAATTACAGGGTTACACTGTGAAACTCAGACACATAACAAGTTTACATGGTGGGAATCACTCACAATAAGGTCACACTGTGTAAATGATTCACAAATCAAGTTAACACTGTGGGACTCACTTACATGAAGTTTACAATATGGGATTCCCTAAGTGAACAAAATTGGACTGTGAAACTCTCTAACATGACAAGTTTACACTGTGGAACTGACTCACATAACACGGTAACACTGTGTAATTCGCTCACTTTAAACGGTTACACTGTGGAACTCACCTAAAAAGGTTACACTGAGGAACTGACTAACATAACATTTTCAATATCGAATTTAGCAAAATTACAAGGTTACACTGTGAAACTCAGATACATAACAGGTTTACATGGTGGGAATCTCTCACACAACAAGGTCAAATTTTGGGACTCACATAATAAGGTCACACTGTGTAAATGACTCCCATAACAAGTTTACATTGTGGGACTCACTCACCTAAAAAGGTTACACTGAGGAACTCATTAACATCACATTTTCAATATCGAATTTAGCGAAATTAAAAGGTAACACTGTGAAACTCAGACACATAACAAGTTTACATGGTGGGACTCTCACACATAACAATGTCACACTTTCAAACTCACTGACATTACAAGTTTACTCTGTGGGAATTTCTCACATAAAAAGGTCAATTTGTGGGACTCACATAATAAGGTCACATTGTGAAAATTACTCACAGAACAAATTTACACTGTGGGACTCACTAACATAAAGTTTACAATATGGGATGCCCTAAGTACCCAAAATTATACTGTGGAACTCTCCAAAATAACATGGTTACACTGTGGAACACACTCACCTAAACATGTTTCATTGAGGAACTCACTAATATAACATGTTCCATATCGAATTTAGCAAAATTACAAGGTTAGACTGTGAAACTAACCCACATAACAAATTTACACTGTGGGAATCTCACACATAACAATGTCACACAGTCAAACTCACTCTCTCCAATGTTACACTCTGAGGCTCACTAACTAGACAGGTTGACACTGTGGAATTCACTTCCATAACAACGTCACACTTTCAAACTCTCTCATATAACAAGGTCAAACGGTGGGACTCACTCACATTACAAGGTCACACAGTGTAAATTACATAACAAGTTTACACTGTGGGACACACTAACATATAGTTTAGAATATGGGTTTCACAAAGTAAACAAAATTATACTGTGCATTTCTCTTACATGACGTTTACACTGTGGAAATGACTCACATAACACGGTTACACTGTGGAACTCACTCACCTAAAAAAGTTGCACTGAGGAACTCATTAACATCACATTTTCAATATCGAATTTTGCAAAATTACAAGGTTACACTGTGAAACTCAGACAAATAACAAGTTTACATGGTGGGAATCACTCACATAATAAGGTCACACTGTGTTAATTACTCACACATCAAGTTTACTCTGTGGGACACACTAACATATAGTTTGGAATATGGGTTACACTAAGTAAACAAAATTATACTGTGCAACTCTCTCATATGACAAGTTTACACTGTGGAACTGACTCACATAACAAATTTATACTGTCCATCGCCGGATGTGGATTTGTTTGCTGCCAAATGCCAGATGTGGAATGGTACTCCTGCCAGATACTGAATGTGGAGTGGTTGGCCTGCCAGATGCCAGATTTGGACTGGTCTGCCAGTGAGATGCCCGATTTAGAATTGACTACCTGCCAGATGCTAGATGTGGAATGGTCTGCCAGTAAGATGCTGAATCTGGTATCATCTTCCTGCCATTTGCTGGACATGGACTGCTCTGCCTAACAGATGCCAGATGTGGAATTGTCCATCTGGAAGATGCTGGATGTGGAATGTTCCTCTGACACATTCCAGATTTGGAATGGTACATCTGCCAGATGGTCCTCATGTGAGAATGTGGATTTACAATATAATTCGTGCCAGATGCTAGATGTGGAATTGTGCACCTGCAAGATGTTGGAGGTATAATTGTCCACCTGCGAGACGGCAGATGAGGAATGGTCCACCTGCCAGATGCCGGAGGTGGAATGGTCCTTCTGTGAGAATCCGGATGTGGAATGGACTTTGTACCAGATGCAGGACGTGTAATGGTACAGCGGCGAGATGCCGGAGGTAGAATGATCTTCTGGACGGATGCCGGATGTGGAATGAAATTCGTGCCAGATGCCAGATGTGAAATGGTATGCTTGTCAGTTTCAGGATGTGGAATGGTCCTCTGCTAGATGCTGGATATGGAATGGTCTGCCTGGCTGATGCTGGTGTGGAATAGACCACCTGCCAGTTGCAGGATGGGGAATGGTTTGCTGCCAGATGCCAGATATAGAATGTTTTTTTTTTTTCCCAGATGCAGCAAGTGGACTGGTCGGACTGCCTGATGCCAGATGTGGCATTGTCCACCCACTTGATGCCAAATATTCACTAGTCTGCCTGATAGATGCCAGATGTGGACTGGTCTGCCAGCGAGATGCCGCATTTAGAATTGACTACCTGCCAGATGCTGGATGTGGAATGGTCTGCCTGTAAGATGCTGAATCTGGTATCATCTTCCTGCCATTTGCTGGAATTGGACTGCTCAGCCTAACAGATGATGGATGTGGAATTGTCCACCTGGAAGATGCTGATGTGGAATGTTCCTCTGACACATTCCGCATGTGGAATGGTACATCTGCCAGATGACGGAGGTGGAATGTTCCTCATGTGAGGCTCTGGATGTACAATATAATTTGTGCCAGATGCCAGATGTGGAATTGTATGCTTGCCAGATCCCAGAGTTGGAATTGTCCACCTGCAAACACCCAAATGTGGAATGGTCTGCCTGCCAGATGCCAGATGTGGAATGGTCCACCTGCCAGATGCCAGAGGTGGAACGGTCCTTCTGTGAGAATCTGGATGTGGAATGGACTTCATGACAGATGCTGGATGTGTAATGGTACAGCGGCGAGATGCCAGAGTAGAATGATCTTCTGGACAATATACCGGATGTGGAATTGAATTCGTGCCAGATGCCAGATTTGAAATGGTACAGCGGTGAGTTCACAGTGTGGGACTCACTCACCTAAAAAGGTCACGCTGAGGAATTCACTAACATAACATTTTCAATGTCGAATTTAGCGAAATACAAGGTAACACTGTGAAACTCACCCACATAACAAGTTTACACGGTGGGAATCTCACATATAACAATGTCACACTGTCGAACACACTCCATACCAATGTTACACTCTGATACTCACTAAGTAGAAAGGTTGACACTATGGAAATCACTTCGATAACAATGTCACACTTTCAAACTCACTCACATAACAAGTTTACACTCTGGGAATCTCTCACATAATAAGGTGAATTTGTGGGATGCACATAATAAGGTCACACTGTGTAAATTACTCACAGAACATATTTACACTGTGGGACTCACTAACATAAAGTTTACAATATGGGATTCCCTAAGTACCCAAAATTATACTGTGCAAATCTGTCACATGACAAGTTTACACTGTGGAACTCACTCACATAACAAGTTTACACTGTGGAACTCACTCACCTAAAAAAGTTGCACTGAGGAACTCACTAATATAACTTTTTCATTTTCGAATTTAGCAAAATTACAAGGTTACACTGTGAAACTCAGGCACATAACCAGTTTACATGGTGGGAATCACTCACACAACAAGGTCAAATTTTGGGACTCACATAATACGGTCACACTGTGTAAGTTACTCCCAGAACAAGTTTACACCATGGGACTTACTCACCTAAAAAGATTACACTGAGGAACTCATTAACATCACATTTTCAAAATCGAATTTAGCGAAATTAAAAGGTAACACTGTGAAACTCAGACACATAACAAGTTTACACGGTGGGACTCTCACACATAACAATGTCACACTGTCAAACTCACTCTATACCAATGTTATACACTGAGGCCCACTAACTAGACAGGTTGACACTGTGGAATTCACTTCCATAACAATGTCACACTTTCAAACTCACTGACATTACAAGGTCAAATGGTGAGACTCACTCACACTGTGGAACACACTCACCTAAAAAAGTTGCACTGAGGAACTCACTAAAATAACATTTTCAATACTGAATTTTGCAAAATTACAAGGTTACACTGTGAAACTCACCCACATAACAAATTTACACCTTGGGAATTTCACACATAAAATGTCACACTGTCGAACGCACTCCATACCAATGTTACACCCTGAGACTCACTAAGTAGAAAGGTTGACACTGGAAATCACTTCTATAACAATGTCACACTTTCAAACTCACTGACATTACAAGTTTACTCTGTGGGAATTTCTCACATAATAAGGACAACTTGTGGGACTAACATAATAAGGTCACACTGTGAAAATTACTCACGTAACAAATTTACACTGTGGGACTCACTGTCAGAAATAAAACTTCTCACACGAGTCTCTTTAAAACTGATGACACGACAAGCTTTATTTACAAGTCTGCAGAGTTGGACTCAAATGGTTTCTCACCAGTTAAGTCCCGATACATACAGTGCATTGATTTTTATACCTTTATTATTTGCCCTTCCCCTTCTTATTAATACTGTTTTAATTGGTTAGTATTACAAAAACATTCTAAGTATAACTGCATTATTAATTATCACGTTCGTTACGTACGCTGTGAACTCTACATTCACTGAATTCTGTTTCTCACACTTCTTATCAATCCTTTGTCTCCTGCATGTCTCTCACTATGACCATGAAAAGATAGGTTTAAAAAAACATATTCAGCAGATCCTTCTGTCCTTGACTGCTAGTAAACTCTCTGTCCGTTCTGGCTTCCCTGTTTATGATTAATCATCACATTTTAACTTAAGTCTTTTTAACCTAAATTCTCTATATCACAATCCACCCCTTTCTCTCTTTAAAATGTGTTGAATATATGTATAGATATGAATGGGGATTCTAAGCTAGGGAAGAGAAATGTTTTATGATACATTAATCTCACGCTGAAATAAAAGTCTTACAGGGTCTCCCATCCCCCCTGGTTGCATAGCTTGTTCGACCATGGAAATCACCAGGCTGCGTAGACAGGGAATAATACAGGGCAAAATAAGTAGGAGGAATAAAATACCTCCGATGACCCACAAGAAGGTACGCCACCAGGTTCCTCCAAACCATTTGTCCATCCAATTAAATTGTGGGAAAGGATGCCAGGTTTGAACCGGTACATGGGACAATGTTCGAATATTATCAGCGATTTTACGAACGGCTTTTCCATTATCATCAATCTGTAAGCAGCAGTTAGTCAAATTAAGTTTGCCACATACACCTCCTTCCGTGGCTAGGAGATAGTCTAGGGCTAGACGGTTCTGATATATAGCAGAGCGCATTTGACCTTGCTGGGATGCAAGTAATTGCAGGGCTATAGCTGTTTGATTTGTAACAATTTCAAGCACTGCTTGTAAGCGAATTATGCGATTTAACATATATATAGGAGTACGATAACCCCAAGATCCATCTTGAGCCCATGTAGCGGGACCATAATATTGAATTATGCGCTCTGGAGGCCAATCATCTCTCCATTCTCCCAAATGTACCGTGGTAGAGCGGGGTTCACGATGTAATGTATCAAAGACCTTCACGCCTAATTTATGACCGTGATCCTGGGGTAGAAGGAAAAATTCTGGGCGGATTATTCCTAGGAAACAAGTTCCACTCCACTGTGAGGGAAGACGAGTATAAGCTTTATTACCACATACCCAGAATAATCCATTTGGGGATACTCCATACCCCCTTTCCCAAACTCTTTTAAGAACAGGATTTGATTGGTATGGTCCTGTGATGGTGGAAGTGGTACAATTCCAAAACTGAATACTGCTATTAGACAGGGGTAGGCAATTAGTTTTAAAAACAGTGGATAAGAACCAAGTCTGAGGTTTAGGAAACCAAGTGAAAACACCAGGCGAAATGCGAATCCATACAGCCTTGCAGGGACTTTCTCCTACTGGGTATTTGCCAGCTCGTGAGAGACAATAAAAACCAGAGGGGACGTTAGAGAGAGACCAGGTTTCTCTTGATCTCGTTCGGTTAGTTGTCCAAATGCGGGAAATCATGGTCAATGAATTGAGAGGTTCTCCCCACCAAGGCCATTGTTCTGACATCCGTGGACCCCCGCAGACCCAACAATTAGTTACATTAAAAGTTCCTGCAATTTTAGTTGCCAGATCTACAAAAAGGTTATCTCCCCCAATTACATTACTGAAACTTACATGGTTATTTGGATGGACTCGAACTAAGTCCGGCTGTCTTAAAGGGACAGGCAATCTCGAGTGTGGAGTGTAACTTCTCATTGGAACAGTACGTTGGTGTATGCAAAACCAGAGTCCATCAGGGCATGGTGGGCTTGAGTCACCTTTCCAACCGTTAAGAGGGAAAGGAGTGGTATTAGGAATCTGTATATAATGACCCATATTATTTCCTTCTTTTTCCACACAAGGGGTATATGGATGTTGGGTGGTATTTTCTGCCCAGCATTTCTCAGGAACTGAGGTATGGGAAATGAAATTACCTTCCTTTCTTCCCCAAATGTGGTCCTGAAACAGGACCACTGTATCTCTGCATTTCTTACATTTCACACCTGATAAAGACATAGGCAAACTAAGAAAAATCAAAGAACATAACAATAACATTGTGAATTAAGTCTTTTTACGAAATCGTAAGGTAAGAGGTTTTTCTCCAGGAATACAAGTCCAATCTGAGTTCGTATCAGGGTCCTGTGGCGCCTCTACAGGTCCCTTAAATCTGGATGCGTGTGTCCACCCCTTCTCTCTTGTTCGTGCTGCAGCTTCTGTAGTTAAGAGAACTTGGTATGGACCTTCCCACTGGGGCTGGAGTTTTTCAGTCTTCCAGGTCTTGATAAGAATCCAGTCTCCTGGTTCCACTTTGTGTAAAGAAAAGTCTAGAGGCGGTGTTTGTGCCAATAGTCCTCTCTTTCGTAAATCTGTAAGAGAGCGTGACAGTGCCTGTAAATAGTTCCTAACAAATATATCCCCTTCCCCCAAGGTGGGACACCCCTCAACTGTACTCCAGAAGGGAAGCCCAAACATCATTTCATAAGGGGACAGCCCTACATCTTTTCGTGGGGCAGTACGAATTCTCAATAAGGCTAGGGGCAGACACTTTATCCAAGGCATTTTAGTTTCCACCATTAACTTTGTCAATTGGATTTTTAGTGTTCCATTCATACGTTCGACCTTCCCTGAGCTTTGTGGATGCCAAGGGGTATGTAATTTCCAAGAGACCTGTAATGCATCACAAATCAATTGCTGGATTTTTGAAGAAAAATGTGGACCCCTGTCTGAGTCTATAGAATCCATTATACCATATCTGGGGATTATCTGCTCTAGGAGGAGGCGAGCTACTGTAGAGGCTGTAGTATTTATTGTTGGGAAGGCTTCTACCCATCGGGTAAAGTGATCTATTATCACCAACAGATATTTCCATCTTTGAACTTGAGGTAACTCTGTGAAGTCGATCTGGATACGTTGAAAAGGGCGTATGGCTAATGGTTGACCTCCCATGGTCCCTGTCCTCATTATCTTCTTATTAATTTTTGTGCATAGGTAACAATTTTGCACCTCTTGTTGGGCCAAGGTGTAGATTCCCTTACACACATATTCTCGAAGCACTGTGTCACATAAGGCTTGGGTGCCCCAGTGGCTCTGTTGATGCAGGTGTTTTAAAATATTGCGAGTTATTTCTTTATTTAGAACAATTCTTCCATCTGGTGTTTTCCATGTTCCATCAGGTAACTGGCTTGCGCCCAGCAATCCATGTTCTTTTCTTCCTTAGCAGTGAAAATGGGAGCTGTCTTTATGCCTTGCCTTATTGGGATTAAAGTCAGCAAACGGACTTCTTGTTGCATGGCTGCTCTTTTGGCTTCTTCATCAGCCAGTCTGTTTCCAATTGCTGTCGGGTTATCTCCCCTTTGATGGCTTGGTATGTAGACCACTGCTATTTCTTGGGGTAATGTTAAGGCTTCTAGAGTCAGAGTAATCATCTGTTCGTGTGCCAATTCCTTTCCTCTTGATGTAATTAGACCACGCTCCTTCCAGATCTTACCAAAGGTATGCACTACCCCGTATGCGTATTTGGAATCTGTGTAAATTGTTCCAATTTTCTTTGCCAGTATTTTGAGGGCTCTCTGCAAGGCATATAGTTCACAGGATTGTGCTGACCAGCTTCCGGGTAGTCTCGTGGATTCTACTACTTTCCAAGTATTTCCTTCTATTATAGCATACCCATTTCTTCTCATTCCGTCAACACATCTGGCGGAGCCGTCAATGTAGAATTCATATCCTTCTCCCAGCGGAGTATCGCAAAGGTCTTCTCGGGTCTTGGTCTGAAGATCTGTCAACTCGACACAGTCATGCTCCACCTCTTTCTCTGTTTCACTGCCGTATAAAAATTGAGCTGGGTTGCAGCTATTAATTTTTGCAAACTGTAAATCTTCTCCAACCATTAAAATGGTTTCATACTTTAATATGCGAGAATCAGTCAGCCATCGATGGGCAGTTTGTGTTAATAAAACACTTACAGAATGGGAGGTGTACACAGTCATCTTTCCTCCAAAAGTAAGTTTACGTGCTTCCTCTACCAACAGAGCAGCAGCCGCTACTCCCTGGATACACGTCGGCCATCCGCGAGACACTGGGTCCATCATTTTGGAAAGGAAAGCTACTGGGTGTCGCTGACCGCCTTTTTCTTGTGTTAAAACTCCCACAGCTGTTCCTTGGTTATGAGTGACAAATAGCTGGAAGGGCTGTTTTAAAGAGGGCAGAGTGAGCACTGGGGCTCGTGTTAGGCGATGTTTCAAGTCCTCGAACCATCCCTCCTCCTCCTGGGTCCATTTCAATGGATAGTCATTTTCATTTGTCAGTTTATCATACATAAACTTCACCAAAGCTGAGTAGTCCTCTATCCATAACCTACAGTATCCTAAGAGTCCCAGGAATTGTCTTATTTCCTTCTTATTACGGGGTAAAGGCATTCTAGTGATTCCCGCAATTCGTTCAGGGGTAATCCGTTTCTGTCCTTTACTTATCTGGTGTCCCAGATATATCACAGTTTTCTCAACAAACTGTAACTTGTTTCTGGACACTCGTAGACCCTTTTTCCCCAGATAATTCAAGAGTCTAATGGTCTCTCTCCTCATTTCTTGTTCCTTGGGTCCTGATAATAGTAAATCATCCACATACTGCATTAGTTGGGAATCATCAGATTGTGGATAGTCCATCAGGATTTGTTCTAGCATTTGTCCAAACAGGTTTGGAGATTCAGTGAACCCTTGGGGCAATACAGTCCACCGAAACTGTCTCCGTCTACCTGTCCATGGATTTTCCCATTCAAACGCAAACATATCTCTACTTTCCTCTTCTAACGGACAAGTCCAGAAGGCATCCTTCAAGTCGATAACACTAAACCACTCATGGTCTGGGGGAATCCGACTCATAATAGTATAGGGATTAGGTACCACTGGGTGGCGGGTCTGAACAATAGCATTCAAACTTCTTAGATCCTGAACTAGGCGATAGGATCCATCTGACTTTTTTACTGGGAGTATAGGGGTGTTATAAGGTGACATGCATTCTTCTAATAGTCCGTCTCGTATTAAAGTCTCAATTACCGGTTGTAGCCCTTTTCTCCCTTCCAAAGAAATAGGATACTGACGTTTCCTTACCGGCTGATGACCTGGTATTAATGTGACATGTAAAGGTGGGATGTCCAGACCTCCTCGATTTCCCTCCTTATACCAGACTCTCTCGTCAATCTGCCGTTCATTCTCTTCCTTTAAAGCGCAGAGGTGGACTCGCACTTCTCCGTCCACAGGGAGAGCACCCAAACCTAGGAGAGCCTGTAAGTCCCTTCCTAGGAGGTTAAATCCAGCCAAAGGTAATAACAAGAGGTCTTGTACCCCTTCTCTTTCTTCCAGTTTCACTGTTACTTGGGGAATTATTGATACCATTCTGGGAGCTCCTTCTATCCCAGAAATTGTCAAATTACTTTTTATAGGCTCAGTTCCGATTGGCACAGTTATTACACTACTTCGTTCCGCTCCTGTGTCCACCATAAACACCACCTCTTCTCCCTTGGGACCAATTTTTAGTTTTACCAGGGGTTCCCTCTTATATTTGGTCCCTAACATTTGGAACCCCTGACACCCCTAATCTTCTTCCATAAGTTCGAGGGCACGCAATTCCCTCTTGTATCGGGGGCATTCCCTCTTAAAGTGTCCTTCCTCATTGCAGTAATAGCACTTAACGAATCTCCGGGGTCTTCCCTCTCTTGGATATTTTGGATTGTTTAGAGGAAGGTTTTGTTTTCTTTCCCCTCTGGATTCAGCATTCATCTGTCGGATAGTCTGTACCATAACCTTTGTCGCCTTCTTTTGATCTTCTTCTTCTCTCTGCACATATACTTTTTGTGCCTTTTTTAACAGTTCACTTAGGGGTTTTTCACTCCAGTCCTCCTCCTTTTCTAGTTTCTTTCTAATGTCTTGCCATGATTTGGAAACAAATTCAATTCGAATAAGCTGTTCACCCATTGGTGTACTAGGGTCCACACCAGCATACTGTTGGACATTCTTTCTCACCCTCTCCAAAAAATCAGTAGGGGACTCGTCTTTCCCCTGGTGGTTCCCAAATGCCTTGGTAAAATTGTGACCCTTTGGCACAGCCTCCCGTATCCCTTTAATTGTCCACTCTCTATATTGTCTCATACTTGCCAATCCCTCGGGTGTTCGTTTGTCCCACCTGGGTTCATTTAAGGGATATTTTTGTTCATGGGGTCTAGGGTCCCCAGGTTGTTCATATTCCCACATGAGGAGGGCAGCCCGTCGAATCATCTGCCTCTCCTGGGGTGAAAATAATGTTCCCATTATTGCCTGCATCTCTTCCCACGTATATGTGTTTGGTCCCAAGAATTGGTCAAGCTGTTCAGCCAGTCCTATAGGATCTTCCAATAACTTTTTCATTTCTTTCTTAAATCCCCGCACCTCTGTACTAGTTAGGGGAACATTCACATATCCCGTTCCCCCTCCCGGTCCTCCCATAGGAACTTCTCTCAGGGGATTTAGGTTTATTGAAAACTTTGATGGTCCTGGACCAGTCTGGGATCTTGTCCAGGGTCGGTTTACCGGTGGAAGTTTAGGGTCCGACTCCCTTAATTCATCCTTTTTATCCCGGCCCCCTTCGGGGCAATCAGATTCATCACCTTTCCCCTCCGGTAATAAGCTTTCCTCGGGCGCAGTAGGCACCGGGGGAATATAAGGAGGGGGAAGGTTGTCCAGAGGTTCCCATTTCTTTTCTCCTGCCACTCTCAATTTAAAACATTCTGTTAAGGATCCTGGCCAGGGAACCCAACAAAATGCATATGCTGACTCTTCTTGATTCACCTTTTGTCTCGAATTTACATATATGTTTAATGCTTGTCTAACCCAATCCTCATCAGATCCAAATTTCGGCCACCAGACCGAGGAACCTTTAATAGGTTGTTTTGACCAAAGGAGACAATACTGGACCATCTTTTTCTTGTTTTTGTCCCGATATCTTTTACTATCCCAATTTTCAAACATTCTCCCCAAAGGGCTGTCAAGGTGTACTCCCAGGAATTGTCCTGAATTTTCAGACGAGCCCTTAGATTTTGATCCTCCCATTTTCCCACCTAGATCTGTTTATCGTTGCTGAGGACCCTCTCGCTCTGGACCCTACTCCCTTCCTCTCAGACGCCTCGTCGGAGGTGCTGTCCCTCCTTCGGTTACCGCTGAGGTTTTCCTGGGGTTGACCCCTCTCTTCTCGGCACTTCGTCGGAGGTGCTGTCCCTCCTTCGGTTACCGCCGAGGTTTCCCTGGGGTCTATCCTAGAGTCCCGCGACAGGGTCCTCACACAACGACAAAAGATCTATACTTAATCTATTCCGTTAGGTTTTTATCCAAACAGGTGTATCCCGTTACACCTGTTACCCAATCCCCACACCACAATCGTAAGTCGTCACTTACCGGTGTCTTCCCGGGGATTGAACCGTCACCCTTCTCCTCTCCGTCTTGTCGTGTCACCCTGTCCGGATACCACTCGCTCAAGCCGCCCGAAGCGACGAGCAAGGGACTAGGAGCCGCTGAACTCAGCGGGGTGCACCGCCTCCGATGTCCCTCTTCTCGCCTCCCCTCACGGCCGGAGTGTGGATCCCGGACGAGCCCCCATTTGTCAGAAATAAAACTTCTCACACATGAGTCTCTTTAAAACTGATGACACGACAAGCTTTATTTACAAGTCTGCAGAGTTGGACTCAACTGGTTTCTCACCAGTTAAGCCCCGATACATACAGTGCATTGATTTTTATACCTTTATTATTTGCCCTTCCCCTTCTTATTAATACTGTTTTAATTGGTTAGTATTACAAAAACATTCTAAGTATAACTGCATTATTAATTATCACGTTCGTTACGTACGCTGTGAACTCTACATTCACTGAATTCTGTTTCTCACACTTCTTATCAATCCTTTGTCTCCTGCATGTCTCTCACTATGACCATGAAAAGATAGGTTTAAAAAAACATATTCAGCAGATCCTTCTGTCCTTGACTGCTAGTAAACTCTCTGTCCGTTCTGGCTTCTCTGTTTATGATTAATCATCACATTTTAACTTAAGTCTTTTTAACCTAAATTCTCTATATCACACTCACTAACATAAAGTTTACAATATGGGATGCCCTAAATACCCAAAATTATACTGTGGAACTCTCCAAAATAACACGGTTACACTGTGGAACACACACACCAGAACATGTTTCATTGAGGAACTCACTAACATAACATGTTCAATATCGAATTTAGCAATATTACAAGGTAACACTGTGAAACACACCCACATAACAAGTTTACACTGTGGGAATCTCACACATAACAATGTCACACAGTCAAACTCACTCTCTACGAATGTTACACTCTGAGGCTCACTAACTAGACAGGTTGACACTGTGGAATTCACTTCCATAACAACGTCACACTTTCAAACTCTCTCATATAACAAGGTCAAACGGTGGGACTCACTCACATAACAAGGTCACACTGTGTAAATTACATAACACGGTTACACTGTGGAACTCACTCACCTAAAAAAGTTGCACTGAGGAACTCACGAACAAACAATATCGAATTTAGCAAAATTATAAGGTTACACAGTGAAACTCAGACACATTACAAGTTTACATGGTGGGAATCACTCACATAATAAGGTCACACAGTCTAAATTACTCACACAACAAGTTTACTCTGTGGGACACACTAACATATAGTTTGGAATATGGGTTACACTAAGTAAACAAAATTATACTGTGCAACTCTCTCATATGACAAGTTTACACTGTGGAACTGACTCACATAACACGGTTACACTGTGGAACTCACTCACATAACAAATTTATACTGTCCATCGCCGGATGTGGATTTGTTTGCTGCCAAATGCCAGATGTGGAATGGTACTCCTGCCCGATACTGAATGTGGAGTGTTTGGCCTGCCAGATGCCAGATTTGGACTGGTCTGCCAGTGAGATGCCGGATTTAGAATTGACTACCTGCCACATGCTAGATGTGGAATGGTCTGCCAGTAAGATGCTGAATCTGGTATCATCTTCCTGCCATTTGCTGGACATGGACTGCTCTGCCTAACAGATGCCAGATGTGGAATTGTCCATCTGGAAGATGCTGGATGTGGAATGTTCCTCTGACACATTCCGGATTTGGAATGGTACATCTGCCAGATGGTCCTCATGTAAGAATGTGGATGTACAATATAATTTGTGCCAGATGCTAGATGTGGAATTGTCCACCTGCAAGATGTCGGAGGTATAATTGTCCACCTGCGAGTCGCCAGATGTGGAATGTTCCACCTGCCAGATGCCGGAGGTGGAATGGTCCTTCTGTGAGAATCCGGATGTGGAATGGACTTTGTACCAGATGCCGGATGTGTAATCGTACAGCGGCGAGATGCCGGATGTAGAATGATCTTCTGGACGGGATGCCGGATGTGGAATGAAATTCGTGCCAGATGCCAGATGTGAAATGGTATGCTTGTCAGTTTCAGGATGTGGAATGGTCCCCTGCCAGATGCTGGCTATGGAATTGTCTGCCTGGCTGATGCTGGAGTGGAATAGACCACCTGCCAGTTGCAGGATAGGGAATAGTTTGCTGCCAGATTCCAGATGTAGTATGGGTTTTTTTTCCCCAGATGCAGGATGTGGAGTGGTCTGCCTGCCAGATGCCAGATGTGGAATTGTCCATCCACTTGATGCCAGATATTGACTAGTCTGCCTGATAGATGCCAGATGTGGACTGGTCGCTAGCGAGATGCCGCATTTAGAATTGACTAGCTGCCAGATGCTGGATGTGGAATGGTCTGCCTGTAAGATGCTGAATCTGCTATCATCTTCCTGCCATTTGCTGGAATTGGACTGCTCAGCCTAACAGATGATGGATGTAGAATTGTCCACCTGGAAGATGCTGGATGTGGAATGTTCGTCTGACACATTCCGAATGTGGAATGGTCTGCCTGCCAGATGCCAGATGTGGAATGGTCCACCTGTCAGATGCCGGATGTGGAATGGTCCTTCTGTGATAATCCGGATGTGGAATGGACTTCATGACAGATGCTGGATGTGAAATGGTACAGCGGCGAGATGCCAGAGTAGAATGATCTTCTGGACAGATACCGGATGTGGAATGGAATTCGTGCCAGATGTGAAATGATACAACGGCGAGTTTACAGTGTGGGTCTCACTTACCTAAAAAGGTTACACTGAGGAACTCACTAACAAAACATGTTCAATATCGAATTTAGCAAAATTACAAGGTAACACTGTGAAACTCACCCGCATAACAAGTTTGCACTGTGGGAATCTCACACATAACAATGTCACACAGTCAAACTCACTCTCTACCAATGTTACACTCTGAGGCCCACTAACTAGACAGGCTGACACTGTGGAATTCACTTCCATAACAACGTCACACTTTCAAACTCACTGACATTACAAGTTTACTCTGTGGGAATTTCTCACATAATAAGGTCAATTTGTGGGACTCACATAATAAGGTCACACTGTGAAAATTACTCACATAACAAATTTACACTGTGGGACTCACTAACATAAAGTTTACAATATGGGATGCCCTAAATACCCAAAATTATACTGTGGAACTCTCCAAAATAACACGGTTACACTGTGGAACACACACACCTGAACATGTTTCATTGAGGAACTCACTAACATAACATGTTCAATATCGAATTTAGCAAAATTACAAGGTAACACTGTGAAACACACCCACATAACAAGTTTACACTGTGGGAATCTCACACATAACAATGTCACACAGTCAAACTCACTCTCTACCAATGTTACACTCTGAGGCTCACTAACTAGACAGGTTGACACTGTGGAATTCACTTCCATAACAACGTCACACTTTCAAACTCTCTCATATAACAAGGTCAAACCGTGGGATTCACTCACATAACAAGGTCACACTGTGTAAATTACATAACACGGTTACACTGTGGAACTCACTCACCTAAAAAAGTTGCACTGAGGAACTCACGAACAAACAATATCGAATTTAGCAAAATTATAAGGTTACACAGTGAAACTCAGACACATTACAAGTTTACATGGTGGGAATCAGTCACATAATAAGGTCACACTGTCTAAATTGCTCACACAACAAGTTTACTCTGTGGGACACACTAACATATAGTTTGGAATATGGGTTACACTAAGTAAACAAAATTGTACTGTGCAACTCTCTCACATGACGTTTACACTGTGGAACTGACTCACATAACACGGTTACACTGTGGAACTCACTCACATAACAAATTTATACTGTCCATCGCCGGATGTGGATTTGTTTGCTGCTAAATGCCAGATGTGGAATGGTACTCCTGCCCGATACTGAATGTGGAGTGTTTGGCCTGCCAGATGACAGATTTGGACTGGTCTGCCAGTGAGATGCCGGATTTAGAATTGACTACCTGCCACATGCTAGATGTGGAATGGTCTGCCAGTAAGATGCTGAATCTGGTACCATCTTCCTGCCATTTGCTGGACATGGACTGCTCTGCCTAACAGATGCCAGATGTGGAATTGTCCATCTGGAAGATGCTGGATGTGGAATGTTCCTCTGACACATTCCGGATTTGGAATGGTACATCTGCCAGATGGTCCTCATGTGAGAATGTGGATGTACAATATAATTCGTGCCAGATGCTAGATGTGGAATTGTGCACCTGCAAGATGTCGGAGGTATAATTGTCCACCTGCGAGTCGCCAGATGTGGAATGTTCCACCTGCCACATGCCGGAGGTGGAATGGTCCTTCTGTGAGAATCCGGATGTGGAATGGACTTTGTACCAGATGCCGGACGTGTAATGGTACAGCGGCGAGATCCCGGATGTAGAATGATCTTCTGGACGGGATGCCAGATGTGGAATGAAATTCGTGCCAGATACCAGATGTGAAATGGTATGCTTGTCAGTTGCAGGATATGGAATGGTCCTCTGCCAGATGCTGGCTATGGAATGGTCTGCCTGGCTGATGCTGGAGTGGAATAGACCACCTGCCAGTTGCAGGATGGGGAATGGTTTGCTGCCAGATTCCAGATGTAGAATGGGTTTATTTTCCCCAGATGCAGGATGTGGAGTGGTCGGACTGCCAGATGCCAGATGTGGCATTGTCCACCCACTTGATGCCAGATATTGACTAGTCTTCCTGATAGATGCCAGATGTGGACTGGTCGATAGCGAGATGCCGCATTTAGAATTGACTACCTGCCAGATGCTGGCTGTGGAATGGTCTGCCTGTAAGATGCTGAATCTGCTATCATCTTCCTGCCATTTGCTGGAATTGGACTGCTCAGCCTAACAGATGATGGATGTGGAATTGTCCACCTGGAAGATGCTGAATGTGGAATGTTCCTCTGACACATTCTGGATGTGGAATGGTACATCTGCCAGATGCCGGAGGTGGAATGTTCCTCATGTGAGACTCTGGATGTATAATATAATTCGTGCCAGATGCCAGATGTCGAATTGTATGCTTGCCAGATTCCGGAGGTGAAATTGTCCACCTGCAAAAGCCCAAATGTGGAATGGTCTGCCTGCCAGATGCCAGATGTGGAATGGTCCACCTGCCAGATGCCAGATATGGATTGGTCCACCTGCCAGATGCCGGAGGTGGAATGGTCCTTCTGTGTGATTCCGGATGTGGAATGGACTTCATGACAGTTGCTGGATGTGTAATGGTACAGCGGCGAGATGCCAGAGTAGAATGATCTTCTGGACAGATACCGGATGTGGAATGGAATTCGTGCTAGATGCCAGATGTGAAATGGTACAGCGGCGAGTTTACAGTGTGGGACTCACTCACCTAAAAAGGTTACCCTGAGGAATTCACTAACGTAATATTTTCAATGTCGAATTTAGCGAAATACAAGGTAACACTGTGAAACTCACCCACATAACAAGTTTACACGGTGGGAATCTCACATATAACAATGTAACACTGTCGAACACACTCCATACGAATGTTACACCCTGATACTCACTAAGTAGAAAGGTTGACACTATGGAAATCACTTCGATAACAATGTCACACTTTCAAACTCACTCACATAACAAGTTTACACTCTGGGAATCTCTCACATAATAAGGTGAATTTGTGGGATGCACATAATAAGGTCACACTTTGTAAATTACTCACAGAACAAATTTACATTGTGGGACTCACTAACATAAAGTTTACAATATGGGATGCCCTAAGTACCCAAAATTATACTGTGGAACGCTCCAAAATAACACGGTTACACTGTGGAACACACTCACCTAAACATGTTTCATTGAGGAACTCACTAACATAACATGTTCAATATCGAATTTAGCAAAATTACAAGGTAACACTGTGAAACTCACCCACATAACAAGTTTACACTGTGGGAATCTCACACATAACAATGTCACACAGTCAAACTCACTCTCTACCAATGTTACACTCTGAGGCTCACTAACTAGACAGGTTGACACTGTGGAATTCACTTCCATAACAACGTCACACTTTCAAACTCTCTCATATAACAAGGTCAAACGGTGGGACTCACTCACATAACAAGGTCACACTGTGTAAATTACATAACACGGTTACACTGTGGAACTCACTCACCTAAAAAAGTTGCACTGAGGAACTCACGAACAAACAATATCGAATTTAGCAAAATTATAAGGTTACACAGTGAAACTCAGACACATTACAAGTTTACATGGTGGGAATCACTCACATAATAAGGTCACACAGTCTAAATTACTCACACAACAAGTTTACTCTGTGGGACACACTAACATATGGTTTAGAATATGGGTTTCACAAAGTAAACAAAATTATACTGTGCATTTCTCTTACATGACGTTTACACTGTGGAAATGACTCACATAACACGGTTACACTGTGGAACTCACTCACATAACAAGGTTATACTGTGGAACTCACTCACCTAAAAAGGTTACACTGAGGAACTCATTAACATCACATTTTCAATATCGAATTTTGCAAAATTACAAGGTTACACTGTGAAACTCAGACAAATAACAAGTTTACATTGTGGGAATCACTCACATAATAAGGTCACACTGTGTAAATTACTCACACAACAAGTTTACTCTGTGGGACACACTAACATATAGTTTGGAATATGGGTTACACTAAGTAAACAAAATTATACTGTGCAACTCTCTCATATGACAAGTTTACACTGTGGAACTGACTCACATAACAAATTTATACTGTCCATCGCAGGATGTGGATTTGTTTGCTGCCAAATGCCAGATGTGGAATGGTACTCCTGCCAGATACTGAATGTGGAGTGGTTGGCCTGCCAGATGCCAGATTTAGACTGGTCTGCCAGTGAGATGCCCGATTTAGAATTGACTACCTGCCAGATGCTAGATGTGGAATGGTTTGCCTGTAAGATGCTGAATCTGGTATCATCTTCCTGCCATTTGCTGGACATGGACTGCTCTGCCTAACAGATGCCAGATGTGGAATTGTCCATCTGGAAGATGCTGGATGTGGAATGTTCCTCTGACACATTCCGGATTTGGAATGGTACATCTGCCAGATGGTCCTCATGTGAGAATGTGGATTTACAATATAATTCGTGCCAGATGCTAGATGTGGAATTGTGCACCTGCAAGATGTCGGAGGTATAATTGTCCACCTGCGAGACGCCAGATGTGGAATGTTCCAACTGCCAGATGCCGGAGGTTGAATGGTCCTTCTGTGAGAATCCGGATGTGGAATGGACTTTGTACCAGATGCCGGACGTGTAATGGTACAGCGGCGAGATGCCGGATGTAGAATGATCTTCTGGACGGATGCCGGATGTGGAAAGAAATTCGTGCCAGATGCCAGATGTGAAATGGTATGCTTGTCAGTTTCAGGATGTGGAATCGTCCCCTGCCAGATGCTGGATATGGAATGGTCTGTCTGGCTGATGCTGGTGTGGAATAGACCACCTGCCAGTTGCAGGATGGGGAATGGTTTGCTGCCAGATGCCAGATATAGAATGTTTTTTTTTCCCAGATGCAGCAAGTGGAGTGGTCGGACTGCCTGATGCCAGATGTGGCATTGTTCACCCACTTGATGCCAAATATTGACTAGTCTGCCTGATAGATGCCAGATGTGGACTGGTCTGCCAGCGAGATGCCGCATTTAGAATTGACTACCTGCCACATGCTGGATGTGGAATGGTCTGCCTGTAAGATGCTGAATCTGGTATCATCTTCCTGCCATTTGCTGGAATTGGACTGCTCAGCCTAACAGATGATGGATGTGGAATTGTCCACCTGGAAGATGCTGATGTGGAATGTTCCTCTGACACATTCCGCATGTGGAATGGTACATCTGCCAGATGACGGAGGTGGAATGTTCCTCATGTGAGGCTCTGGATGTACAATATAATTTGTGCCAGATGCCAGATGTGGAATTGTATGCTTGCCAGATCCCGGAGTTGGAATTGTCCACCTGCAAACACCCAAATGTGGAATGGTCTGCCTGCCAGATGCCAGATGTGGAATGGTCCACCTGCCAGATGCCAGAGGTGGAACGGTCCTTCTGTGAGAATCTGGATGTGGAATGGACTTCATGACAGATGCTGGATGTGTAATGGTACAGCGGCGAGATGTCAGAATAGAATGATCTTCTGGACAATATACCATATGTGGAATTGAATTCGTGCCAGATGCCAGATTTGAAATGATACAGCGGTGAGTTTACAGTGTGGGACTCACTCACCTAAAAAGGTCACGCTGAGGAATTCACTAACATAACATGTTCAATGTCGAATTTAGCGAAATACAAGGTAACACTGTGAAACTCACCCACATAACAAGTTTACACGGTGGTAATCTCACATATAACAATGTCACACTGTCGAACACACTCCATACCAATGTTACACTCTGATGCTCACTAAGTAGAAAGGTTGACACTATGGAAATCACTTCGATAACAATGTCACACTTTCAAACTCACTCACATAACAAGTTTGCACTCTGGGAATCTCTCACATAATAAGGTGAATTTGTGGGATGCACATAATAAGGTCACACTGTGTAAATTACTCACAGAACATATTTACACTGTGGGACTCACTAACATAAAGTTTACAATATGGGATTCCCTAAGTACCCAAAATTATACTGTGCAAATCTCTCACATGACAAGTTTACACTGTGGAACTCACTCACATATCAAGTTTACACTGTGGAACTCACTCACCTAAAAAAGTTGCACTGAGGAACTCACTAATATAACTTTTTCAATTTCGAATTTAGCAAAATTACAAGGTTACACTGTGAAACTCAGGCACATAACCAGTTTACATGGTGGGAATCACTCACACAACAAGGTCAAATTTTGGGACTCACATAATACGGTCACACTGTGTAAGTTACTCCCATAACAAGTTTACACCATGGGACTTACTCACCTAAAAAG
The DNA here is from genome assembly GCF_036971445.1 of Narcine bancroftii. NCBI lineage: Eukaryota > Metazoa > Chordata > Chondrichthyes > Torpediniformes > Narcinidae > Narcine > Narcine bancroftii. Next base: position 1,442,374 of record NW_027211900.1, on the reverse strand, counting down.
ATTACACTGAGGAACTCATTAACATCACATTTTCAAAATCGAATTTAGCGAAATTAAAAGGTAACATTGTGAAACTCAGACACATAACAAGTTTACACGGTGGGACTCTCACACATAACAATGTCACACTGTCAAACTCACTCTATACCAATGTTATACTCTGAGGCCCACTAACTAGACAGGTTGACACTGGAATTCACTTCCATAACAATGTCACACTTTCAAACTCACTGACATTACAAGTTTACTCTGTGGGAATTTCTCACATAATAAGGACAACTTGTGGGACTAACATAATAAGGTCACACTGTGAAAATTACTCACATAACAAATTTACACTGTGGGACTCACTAACATAAAGTTTACAATATGGGATGCCCTAAATACCCAAAATTATACTGTGGAACTCTCCAAAATAACACGGTTACACTGTGAAACACACACACCTGAACATGTTTCATTGAGGAACTCACTAACATAACATGTTCAATATCGAATTTAGCAAAATTACAAGGTAACACTGTGAAACACACCCACATAACAAGTTTACACTGTGGGAATCTCACACTTAACAATGTCACACAGTCAAACTCACTCTCTACCAATGTTACACTCTGAGGCCCACTAACTAGACAGGCTGACACTGTGGAATTCACTTCCATAACAACGTCACACTTTCAAACTCACTGACATTACAAGTTTACTCTGTGGGAATTTCCCACATAATAAGGTCAATTTGTGGGACTCACATAATAAGGTCACACTGTGAAAATTACTCACGTAACAAATTTACACTGTGGGACTCACTAACATAAAGTTTACAATATGGGATGCCCGAAGTACCCAAAATTATACTGTGGAACTCTCCAAAATAACACGGTTACACTGTGGAACACACTCACCTAAACATGTTTCATTGAGGAACTCACTAATATAACATGTTCCATATCGAATTTAGCAAAATTACAAGGTTAGACTGTGAAACTCACCCACATAACAAGTTTACACTGTGGGAATCTCACACATAACAATGTCACACAGTCAAGCTCACTCTCTACCAATGTTACACTCTGAGGCCCACTAACTAGACAGGCTGACACTGTGGAATTCACTTCCATAACAACGTCACACTTTCAAACTCACTGACATTACAAGTTTACTCTGTGGGAATTTCTCACATAATAAGGTCAATTTGTGGGACTCACATAATAAGGTCACACTGTGAAAATTACTCACATAACAAATTTACACTGTGGGACTCACTAACATAAAGTTTACAATATGGGATGCCCTAAATACCCAAAATTATACTGTGGAACTCTCCAAAATAACACGGTTACACTGTGGAACACACACACCTGAACATGTTTCATTGAGGAACTCACTAACATAACATGTTCAATATCGAATTTAGCAAAATTACAAGGTAACACTGTGAAACACACCCACATAACAAGTTTACACTGTGGGAATCTCACACATAACAATGTCACACAGTCAAACTCACTCTCTACCAATGTTACACTCTGAGGCTCACTAACTAGACAGGTTGACACTGTGGAATTCACTTCCATAACAACGTCACACTTTCAAACTCTCTCATATAACAAGGTCAAACCGTGGGATTCACTCACATAACAAGGTCACACTGTGTAAATTACATAACATGGTTACACTGTGGAACTCACTCACCCAAAAAAGTTGCACTGAGGAACTCACGAACAAACAATATCGAATTTAGCAAAATTACAAGGTTACACAGTTAAACTCAGACACATTACAAGTTTACATGGGGGGAATCACTCACATAATAAGGTCACACTGTCTAAATTACTAACACAACAAGTTTACTCTGTGGGACACACTAACATATAGTTTGGAATATGGGTTACACTAAGTAAACAAAATTATACTGTGCAACTCTCTCATATGACAAGTTTACACCGTGGAACTGACTCACATAACACGGTTACACTGGGGAACTCACTCACATAACAAATTTATACTGTCAATCGCCAGATGTGGATTTGTTTGCTGCCAGATGCTAGATATGGAATGGTCTGCCTGTAAGATTCTGAATCTGGTATCATCTTCCTGCCATTTGCTGGACATGAACTGCTCTGCCTAACAGATGCCAGATGTGGAATTGTCCATCTGGAAGATATCGGAGATATAATTGTCCACCTGCGAGACGCCAGATGTGGAATGTTCCACCTGCCAGATGCCGGAGGTAGAATGGTCCTTCTGTGAGAATCCGGATGTGGAATGGAATTTGTACCAGATGCCGGACGTGTAATGGTACAGCGGCGAGATGCCGGATATAGAATGATCTTCTGGACGGATGCCGGATGTGGAATGAAATTCGTGCCAGATGCCAGATGTGAAATGGTATGCTTGTCAGTTGCAGGATGTGGAATGGTCCTCTGCCAGATGCTGGATATGGAATGGTCTGCCTGGCTGATGCTGGAGTGGAATAGACCATCTGCCAGTTGCAGGATGGGGAATGGTTTGCTGCCAGGTGCCAGATGTAGAATGGTATTTTTTTCCCAGATGCAAGATGTGGAGTGGTCATCCTGCCAGATGCCAGATGTGGCATTGTCCACCCACTTGATGCCACATATTGACTAGTCTGCCTGATAGATGCCAGATGTGGACTGGTCTGCCAGCGAGATGCTGCATTTAGAATTGACTACCTGCCAGATGCTGGATGTGGAATGGTCTGCCTGTAAGATGCTGAATCTGGTATCATCTTCCTGCCATTTGCTGGAATTGGACTGCTCAGCCTAACAGATGATGGATGTGGAATTGTCCATCTGGAAGATGCTGGATGTGGAATGTTCCTCTGACACATTCCAGATTTGGAATGGTACATCTGCCAGATGGTCTTCATGTGAGAATGTGGATTTACAATATAATTTGTGCCAGATGCTAGATGTGGAATTGTGCACCTGCAAGATGTTGGAGGTATAATTGTCCACCTGCGAGGCGGCAGATGAGGAATGGTCCACCTGCCAGATGCCGGAGGTGGAATGGTCCTTCTGTGAGAATCCGGATGTGGAATGGACTTTGTACCAGATGCCGGACGTGTAATGGTACAGCGGCGAGATGCCGGAGGTAGAATGATCTTCTGGACGGATGCCGGATGTGGAATGAAATTCGTGCCAGATGCCAGATGTGAAATGGTATGCTTGTCAGTTTCAGGATGTGGAATGGTCCTCTGCCAGATGCTGGATATGGAATGGTCTGCCTGGCTGATGCTGGTGTGGAATAGACCACCTGCCAGTTGCAGGATGGGGAATGGTTTGCTGCCAGATGCCAGATATAGAATGTTTTTTTTTTTTCCCAGATGCAGCATGTGGAGTGGTCGGACTGCCTGATGCCAGATGTGGCATTGTCCACCCACTTGATGCCAAATATTCACTAGTCTGCCTGATAGATGCCAGATGTGGACTGGTCTGCCAGCGAGATGCCGCATTTAGAAATGACTACCTGCCAGATGCTGGATGTGGAATGGTCTGCCTGTAAGATGCTGAATCTGGTATCATCTTCCTGCCATTTGCTGGAATTGGACTGCTCAGCCTAACAGATGATGGATGTGGAATTGTCCACCTGGAAGATGCTGATGTGGAATGTTCCTCTGACACATTCCGCATGTGGAATGGTACATCTGCCAGATGACGGAGGTGGAATGTTCCTCATGTGAGGCTCTGGATGTACAATATAATTTGTGCCAGATGCCAGATGTGGAATTGTATGCTTGCCAGATCCCAGAGTTGGAATTGTCCACCTGCAAACACCCAAATGTGGAATGGTCTGCCTGCCAGATGCCAGATGTGGAATGGTCCACCTGCCAGATGCCAGAGGTGGAACGGTCCTTCTGTGAGAATCTGGATGTGGAATGGACTTCATGACAGATGCTGGATGTGTAATGGTACAGCGGCGAGATGCCAGAGTAGAATGATCTTCTGGACAATATACCGGATGTGGAATTGAATTCGTGCCAGATGCCAGATTTGAAATGGTACAGCGGTGAGTTTACAGTGTGGGACTCACTCACCTAAAAAGGTCACGCTGAGGAATTCACTAACATAACATTTTCAATGTCGAATTTAGCGAAAAACAAGGTAACACTGTGAAACTCACCCACATAACAAGTTTACACGGTGGGAATCTCACATATAACAATGTCACACTGTCGAACACACTCCATACCAATGTTACACTCTGATACTCACTAAGTAGAAAGGTTGACACTATGGAAATCACTTCGATAACAATGTCACACTTTCAAACTCACTCACATAACAAGTTTACACTCTGGGAATCTCTCACATAATAAGGTGAATTTGTGGGATGCACATAATAATGTCACACTGTGTAAATTACTCACAGAACATATTTACACTGTGGGACTCACTAACATAAAGTTTACAATATGGGATTCCCTAAGTACCCAAAATTATACTGTGCAAATCTCTCACATGACAAGTTTACACTGTGGAACTCACTCACATAACAAGTTTACACTGTGGAACTCACTCACCTAAAAAAGTTGCACTGAGGAACTCACTAATATAACTTTTTCATTTTCGAATTTAGCAAAATTACAAGGTTACACTGTGAAACTCAGCCACATAACCAGTTTACATGGTGGGAATCACTCACACAACAAGGTCCAATTTTGGGACTCACATAATACGGTCACACTGTGTAAGTTACTCCCAGAACAAGTTTACACCATGGGACTTACTCACCTAAAAAGATTACACTGAGGAACTCATTAACATCACATTTTCAAAATCGAATTTAGCGAAATTAAAAGGTAACACTGTGAAACTCAGACACATAACAAGTTTACACGGTGGGACTCTCACACATAACAATGTCACACTGTCAAACTCACTCTATACCAATGTTATACTCTGAGGCCCACTAACTAGACAGGTTGACACTGTGGAATTCACTTCCATAACAATGTCACACTTTCAAACTCACTGACATTACAAGGTCAAATGGTGAGACTCACTCACACTGTGGAACACACTCACCTAAAAAAGTTGCACTGAGGAACTCACTAACATAACATTTTCAATGCTGAATTTTGCAAAATTACAAGGTTACACTGTGAAACTCACCCACATAACAAATTTACACCTTGGGAATTTCACACATAAAATGTCACACTGTCGAACGCACTCCATACCAATGTTACACCCTGAGACTCACTAAGTAGAAAGGTTGACACTGTGGAAATCACTTCTATAACAACGTCACACTTTCAAACTCACTGACATTACAAGTTTACTCTGTGGGAATTTCCCACATAATAAGGTCAATTTGTGGGACTCACATAATAAGGTCACACTGTGAAAATTACTTACGTAACAAATTTACACTGTGGGACTCACTAACATAAAGTTTACAATATGGGATGCCCTAAATACCCAAAATTATACTGTGGAACTCTCCAAAATAACACGGTTACACTGTGGAACACACACACCTGAACATGTTTCATTGAGGAACTCACTAACATAACATGTTCAATATCGAATTTAGCAAAATTACAAGGTAACACTGTGAAACACACCCACATAACAAGTTTACACTGTGGGAATCTCACACATAACAATGTCACACAGTCAAACTCACTCTCTACCAATGTTACACTCTGAGGCTCACTAACTAGACAGGTTGACACTGTGGAATTCACTTCCATAACAACGTCACACTTTCAAACTCTCTCATATAACAAGGTCAAACGGTGGGACTCACTCACATAACAAGGTCACACTGTGTAAATTACATAACACGGTTACACTGTGGAACTCACTCACCTAAAAAAGTTGCACTGAGGAACTCACGAACAAACAATATCGAATTTAGCAAAATTATAAGGTTACACAGTGAAACTCAGACACATTACAAGTTTACATGGTGGGAATCACTCACATAATAAGGTCACACAGTCTAAATTACTCACACAACAAGTTTACTCTGTGGGACACACTAACATATAGTTTGGAATATGGGTTACACTAAGTAAACAAAATTATACTGTGCAACTCTCTCATATGACAAGTTTACACTGTGGAACTGACTCACATAACACGGTTACACTGTGGAACTCACTCACATAACAAATTTATACTGTCCATCGCCGGATGTGGATTTGTTTGCTGCCAAATGCCAGATGTGGAATGGTACTCCTGCCCGATACTGAATGTGGAGTGTTTGGCCTGCCAGATGCCAGATTTGGACTGGTCTGCCAGTGAGATGCCGGATTTAGAATTGACTACCTGCCACATGCTAGATGTGGAATGGTCTGCCAGTAAGATGCTGAATCTGGTATCATCTTCCTGCCATTTGCTGGACATGGACTGCTCTGCCTAACAGATGCCAGATGTGGAATTGTCCATCTGGAAGATGCTGGATGTGGAATGTTCCTCTGACACATTCCGGATTTGGAATGGTACATCTGCCAGATGGTCCTCATGTAAGAATGTGGATGTACAATATAATTCGTGCCAGATGCTAGATGTGGAATTGTCCACCTGCAAGATGTCGGAGGTATAATTGTCCACCTGCGAGTCGCCAGATGTGGAATGTTCCACCTGCCAGATGCCGGAGGTGGAATGGTCCTTCTGTGAGAATCCGGATGTGGAATGGACTTTGTACCAGATGCCGGATGTGTAATCGTACAGCGGCGAGATTCTGGATGTAGAATGATCTTCTGGACGGGATGCCGGATGTGGAATGAAATTCGTGCCAGATGCCAGATGTGAAATGGTATGCTTGTCAGTTTCAGGATGTGGAATGGTCCCCTGCCAGATGCTGGCTATGGAATGGTCTGCCTGGCTGATGCTGAAGTGGAATAGACCACCTGCCAGTTGCAGGATGGGGAATGGTTTGCTGCCAGATTCCAGATGTAGAATGGGTTTATTTTCCCCAGATGCAGGATGTGGAGTGGTCGTCGTGCCAGATGCCAGATGTGGCATTGTCCACCCACTTGATGCCAGATATTGACTAGTCTTCCTGATAGATGCCAGATGTGGACTGGTCGATAGCGAGATGCCGCATTTAGAATTGACTACCTGCCAGATGCTGGATGTGGAATGGTCTGCCTGTAAGATGCTGAATCTGCTATCATCTTCCTGCCATTTGCTGGAATTGGACTGCTCAGCCTAACAGATGATGGATGTGGAATTGTCCACCTGGAAGATGCTGGATGTGGAATGTTCGTCTGACACATTCCGAATGTGGAATGGTACATCTGCCAGATGCCGGAGGTGGAATGGTCCTTCTGTGAGAATCCGGATGTGGAATGGACTTCATGACAGATGCTGGATGTGAAATGGTACAGCGGTGAGATGCCAGAGTAGAATGATCTTCTGGACAGATACCGGATGTGGAATGGAATTCGTGCCAGATGTGAAATGATACAACGGCGAGTTTACAGTGTGGGTCTCACTCACCTAAAAAGGTTACACTGAGGAACTCACTAACAAAACATGTTCAATATTGAATTTAGCAAAATTACAAGGCAACACTGTGAAACTCACCCGCATAACAAGTTTACACTGTGGGAATCTCACACATAACAATGTCACACAGTCAAACTCACTCTCTACCAATGTTACACTCTGAGGCTCACTAACTAGACAGATTGACACTGTGGAATTCACTTCCATAACAATGTCACACTTTCAAACTCACTGACATTACAAGTTTACTCTGTGGGAATTTCTCACATAATAAGGTCAATTTGTGGGACTCACATAATAAGGTCACACTGTGAAAATTACTCACGTAACAAATTTACATTGTGGGACTCACTAACATAAAGTTTACAATATTGGATGCCCTAAATATCCAAAATTATACTGTGGAACTCTCCAAAATAACACGGTTACACTGTGGAACACACACACCTGAACATGTTTCATTGAGGAACTCACTAACATAACATGTTCAATATCGAATTTAGAAAAATTACAAGGTAACACTGTGAAACACACCCACATAACAAGTTTACACTGTGGGAATCTCACACATAACAATGTCACACAGTCAAACTCACTCTCTACCAATGTTACACTCTGAGGCTCACTAACTAGACAGGTTGACACTGTGGAATTCACTTCCATAACAACGTCACACTTTCAAACTCTCTCATATAACAAGGTCAAACCGTGGGATTCACTCACATAACAAGGTCACACTGTGTAAATTACATAACACGGTTACACTGTGGAACTCACTCACCTAAAAAAGTTGCACTGAAAAACTCACGAACAAACAATATCGAATTTAGCAAAATTATAAGGTTACACAGTGAAACTCAGACACATTACAAGTTTACATGGTGGGAATCACTCACATAATAAGGTCACACTGTCTAAATTGCTCACACAACAAGTTTACTCTGTGGGACACACTAACATATAGTTTGGAATATGGGTTACACTAAGTAAACAAAATTGTACTGTGCAACTCTCTCACATGACGTTTACACTGTGGAACTGACTCACATAACACGGTTACACTGTGGAACTCACTCACATAACAAATTTATACTGTCCATCGCCGGATGTGGATTTGTTTGCTGCCAAATGCCAGATGTGGACTGGTCTGCCAGTGAGATGCCGGATTTAGAATTGACTACCTGCCACATGCTAGATGTGGAATGGTCTGCCAGTAAGATGCTGAATCTGGTATCATCTTCCTGCCATTTGCTGGACATGGACTGCTCTGCCTAACAGATGCCAGATGTGGAATTGTCCATCTGGAAGATGCTGGATGTGGAATGTTCCTCTGACACATTCCGGATTTGGAATGGTACATCTGCCAGATGGTCCTCATGTGAGAATGTGGATTTACAATATAATTCGTGCCAGATGCTAGATGTGGAATTGTGCACCTGCAAGATGTCGGAGGTATAATTGTCCACCTGCGAGAGGCCAGATGTGGAATGTTCCAACTGCCAGATGCCGGAGGTGGAATGGTCCTTCTGTGAGAATCCGGATGTGGAATGGACTTTGTACCAGATGCCGGACGTGTAATGGTACAGCGGCGAGATGCCGGATGTAGAATGATCTTCTGGACGGATGCCGGATGTGGAATGAAATTCGTGCCAGATGCCAGATGTGAAATGGTATGCTTGTCAGTTTCAGGATGTGGAATGGTCCTCTGCCAGATGCTGGATATGGGATGGTCTGTCTGGCTGATGCTGGTGTGGAATAGACCACCTGCCAGTTGCAGGATGGGGAATGGTTTGCTGCCAGATGCCAGATATAGAATGTTTTTTTTTCCCAGATGCAGCAAGTGGAGTGGTCGGACTGCCTGATGCCAGATGTGGCATTGTCCACCCACTTGATGCCAAATATTGACTAGTCTGCCTGAGAGATGCCAGATGTGGACTGGTCTGCCAGCGAGATGCCGCATTTAGAATTGACTACCTGCCAGATGCTGGATGTGGAATGGTCTGCCTGTAAGATGCTGAATCTGGTATCATCTTCCTGCCATTTGCTGGAATTGGACTGCTCAGCCTAACAGATGATGGATGTGGAATTGTCCACCTTGAAGATGCTGATGTGGAATGTTCCTCTGACACATTCCGCATGTGGAATGGTACATCTGCCAGATGACGGAGGTGGAATGTTCCTCATGTGAGGCTCTGGATGTACAATATAATTTGTGCCAGATGCCAGATGTGGAATTGTATGCTTGCCAGATCCCGGAGTTGGAATTGTCCACCTGCAAACACCCAAATGTGGAATGGTCTGCCTGCCAGATGCCAGATGTGGAATGGTCCACCTGCCAGATGCCAGAGGTGGAACGGTCCTTCTGTGAGAATCTGGATGTGGAATGGACTTCATGACAGATGCTGGATGTGTAATGGTACAGCGGCGAGATGCCAGAGTAGAATGATCTTCTGGACAATATACCGGATGTGGAATTGAATTCGTGCCAGATGCCAGATTTGAAATGGTACAGTGGTGAGTTTACAGTGTGGGACTCACTCACCTAAAAAGGTCACGCTGAGGAATTCACTAACATAACATTTTCAATGTCGAATTTAGCGAAATACAAGGTAACACTGTGAAACTCACCCACATAACAAGTTTACACGGTGGTAATCTCACATATAACAATGTCACACTGTCGAACACACTCCATACCAATGTTACACTCTGATACTCACTAAGTAGAAAGGTTGACACTATGGAAATCACTTCGATAACAATGTCACACTTTCAAACTCACTCACATAACAAGTTTGCACTCTGGGAATCTCTCACATAATAAGGTGAATTTGTGGGATGCACATAATAAGGTCACACTGTGTAAATTACTCACAGAACATATTTACACTGTGGGACTCACTAACATAAAGTTTACAATATGGGATTCCCTAAGTACCCAAAATTATACTGTGTAAATCTCTCACATGACAAGTTTACACTGTGGAACTCACTCACATAACAAGTTTACACTGTGGAACTCACTCACCTAAAAAAGTTGCACTGAGGAACTCACTAATATAACTTTTTCAATTTCGAATTTAGCAAAATTACAAGGTTACACTGTGAAACTCAGCCACATAACCAGTTTACATGGTGGGAATCACTCACACAACAAGGTCAAATTTTGGGACTCACATAATACGGTCACACTGTGTAAGTTACTCCCATAACAAGTTTACACCATGGGACTTACTCACCTAAAAAGATTACACTGAGGAACTCATTAACATCACATTTTCAAAATCGAATTTAGCGAAATTAAAAGGTAACATTGTGAAACTCAGACACATAACAAGTTTACACGGTGGGACTCTCACACATAACAATGTCACACTGTTAAACTCACTCTATACCAAAGTTATACTCTGAGGCCCACTAACTAGACAGGTTGACACTGTGGAATTCACTTCCATAACAATGTCACACTTTCAAACTCACTGACATTACAAGTTTACTCTGTGGGAATTTCTCACATAATAAGGACAACTTGTGGGACTAACATAATAAGGTCACACTGTGAAAATTACTCACATAACAAATTTACACTGTGGGACTCACTAACATAAAGTTTACAATATGGGATGCCCTAAATACCCAAAATTATACTGTGGAACTCTCCAAAATAACACGGTTACACTGTGAAACACACACACCTGAACATGTTTCATTGAGGAACTCACGAACATAACATGTTCAATATCGAATTTAGCAAAATTACAAGGTAACACTGTGAAACACACCCACATAACAAGTTTACACTGTGGGAATCTCACACTTAACAATGTCACACAGTCAAACTCACTCTCTACCAATGTTACACTCTGAGGCTCACTAACTAGACAGGTTGACACTGTGGAATTCACTTCCATAACAACGTCACACTTTCGAACTCTCTCATATAACAAGGTCAAACAGTGGGACTCACTCACATAACAAGGTCACACTGTGTAAATTACATAACATGGTTACACTGTGGAACTCACTCACCTAAAAAAGTTGCACTGAGGAACTCACGAACAAACAATATCGAATTTAGCAAAATTACAAGGTTACACAGTTAAACTCAGACACATTACAAGTTTACATGGGGGGAACCATTAACATAATAAGGTCACACTGTCTAAATTACTAACACAACAAGTTTACTCTGTGGGACACACTAACATATAGTTTGGAATATGGGTTACACTAAGTAAACAAAATTATACTGTGCAACTCTCTCATATGACAAGTTTACACCGTGGAACTGACTCACATAACACGGTTACACTGGGGAACTCACTCACATAACAAATTTATACTGTCAATCGCCAGATGTGGATTTGTTTGCTGCCAGATGCCAGATTTGGACTGGTCTGCCAGTGAGATGCCGGATTTAGCATTGACTACCTGCCAGATGCTAGATATGGAATGGTCTGCCTGTAAGATGCTGAATCTGGTATCATCTTCCTGCCATTTGCTGGACATGAACTGCTCTGCCTAACAGATGCCAGATGTGGAATTGTCCATCTGGAAGATATCGGAGATATAATTGTCCACCTGCGAGACGCCAGATGTGGAATGTTCCACCTGCCAGATGCCGGAGGTAGAATGGTCCTTCTGTGAGAATCCGGATGTGGAATGGAATTTGTACCAGATGCCGGACGTGTAATGGTACAGCGGCGAGATGCCGGATGTAGAATGATCTTCTGGACGGATGCCGGATGTGGAATGGAATTCGTGCCAGATGCCAGATGTGAAATGGTATGCTTGTCAGTTGCAGGATGTGGAATGGTCCTCTGCCAGATGCTCGATATGGAATGGTCTGCCTGGCTGATGCTGGAGTGGAATAGACCATCTGCCAGTTGCAGGATGGGGAATGGTTTGCTGCCAGATGCCAGATGTAGAATGGTATTTTTTCTCCCAGATGCAGGATGTGGAGTGGTCGGCCTGCCAGATGCCAGATGTGGCATTGTCCACCCACTTGATGCCACATATTGACTAGTCTGCCTGATAGATGCCAGATGTGGACTGGTCTGCCAGCGAGATGCCGCATTTAGAATTGACTACCTGCCAGATGCTGGATGTGGAATGGTCTGCCTGTAAGATGCTGAATCTGGTATCATCTTCCTGCCATTTGCTGGAATTGGACTGCTCAGCCTAACAGATGATGGATGTGGAATTGTCCACCTGGAAGATGCTGGATGTGGAATGTTCCTCTGACACATTCCGGATGAGCAATGGTACATCTGCCAGATGCCGGAGGTGGAATTGTCCACCTGAAAAAGCCCAAATGTGGAATGGTCTGCCTGCCAGATGCCAGATGTGGAATGGTACACCTGCCAAATGCCAGATGTGGAATGGTCCACCTGCCAGATGCCGGAGGTGGAATGGTCCTTCTGTGAGAATCCGGATGTGGAATGGACTTCCTGACAGATGCTGGATGTGTAATGGTACAGCGGCGAGATGCCAGAGTAGAATGATCTTCAGGACAGATACCAGATGTTGAATGGAATTCGTGCCAGATGCCAGATGTGAAAGTGTACAGCGGCGAGTTTACAGTGTGGGACTCACTCACCTAAAAAGGTTACACTGAGGAATTCACTAACATAACATTTTCAATGTCGAATTTAGCGAATTACAAGGTAACACTGTGAAACTCAACCACATAACAAGTTTACACGGTGAGAATCTCACATATAACAATGTCACACTGTCGAACACACTCTATACCAATGTTACACTCTGAGGCCCATTAACTAGACAGGTTGACACTGTGGAATTCACTTCCATAACAATGTCACACTTTCAAACTCATTGACATTACAAGGTCAAATGGTGAGACTCACTCACACTGTTGAACACACTCACCTAAAAAAAGTTGCACTGAGGAACTCACCAACAAACAATATCGAATTTAGCAAAATTACAAGGTTACACAGTGAAACTCAGACACATAACAAGTTTACATGGTGGGAATCACTCAAATAACAAGGTCACACTGTGTAAATGACTCACACAACAAGTTTACACTGTGGGACTAACTCACATGAAGTTTACAATATGGGATTCCCCAAGTGAACAAAATTATACGGTGCAACTGTCTCACACGACAAGTTTACACTGTGGAAATAACTCACATAACATGGTTACACTGTGGGAATCTCTCACCTAAAAAGGTTACACTGAGGAACTCATTAAAATCACATTTTGAATATCGAATTTAGCGAAATTAAAAGGTAACTCCGTGAAACTCAGACACATAACAAGTTTACACGGTGGGACTCTCACACATAACAATGTCACACTGTCAAACTCACTCTATACCAATGTTACACTCTGAGGCTCACTAACTAGACAGGTTGACACTGTGGAATTCACTTCCATAACAATGTCACACTTTCAAACTCACTGACATTACAAGGTCAAATGGTGAGACTCACTCACACTGTGGAACACACTCACCTAAAAAAGTTGCACTGAGGAACTCACTAACATAACATTTTCAATACTGAATTTAGCGAAATTACAAGGTTACACTGTGAAACTCACCCACATAAAAATTTTACACCTTGGGAATCTCACACATAAAATGTCACACTGTCGAACGCACTCCATACCAATATTACACCCTGAGACTCACTAAGTAGAAAGGTTGACACTATGGAAATCACTTCGATAACAATGTCACACTTTCAAACTCACTCACATAACAAATTTACACAGTGGGACTCACTAACATAAAGTTTACAATATGGGAATCCCTCAGTAGCCAAAATTATACTGTGCAACTCTCTCACATGACAAGTTTACACTGTGTAACACACTCAGCTAAAAAAGTTGCACTGAGGAACTCACTTACATAACTTTTTCAATGTCGAATTTAGCAAAATTACAAGGTTAGACTGTGAAACTCAGACACATAACAAGTTTACATGGTGGGAATCAATCACATGACAAGGTCACACTATGTAAATTACTCACAGAAGTTTACACTGTGGGACACACTAACATATAGTTTGGAATATGGGTTACACTAAGTAAACAAAATTATACTGTGCAACTCTCTCATATGACAAGTTTACACTGTGGAACTGACTCACATAACACGGTTACACTGTGGAACTCACTCACATAACAAATTTATACTGTCCATCGCCGGATGTGGATTTGTTTGCTGCCAAATTCCAGATGTGGAATGGTACTCCTACCCGATACTGAATGTGGAGTGTTTGTCCTGCCAGATGCCAGATTTGGACTGGTCTGCCAGTGAGATGCGGATTTAAAATTGACTACCTGCCAGATGCTAGATGTGGAATGGTCTGCAAGTAAGATGCTGAATCTGGTATCATCTTCCTGCCATTGGCTGGACATGGACTGCTCTGCCTAACAGATGCCAGATGTGGAATTGTCCATCTGGAAGATGCTGGATGTGGAATGTTCCTCTGACACATTCCGGATTTGGAATGGTACATCTATCAGGTGGTCCTCATGTGAGAATGTGGTTGTACAATATAATTCGTGCCAGATGCTAGATGTGGAATTGTCCACCTGCAAGATGTCGGAGGTATAATTGTCCACCTGCGAGACGCCAGATGTGGAATGTTCCACCTGCCAGATGCCGGAGGTGGAATGGTCCTTCTGTGAGAATCCGGATGTGGAATGGACTTTGTACCAGATGCCGGACGTGTAATGGTACAGCGGCGAGATGCCGGATGTAGAATGATCTTCTGGACGGATGCCTGATCTGGAATGAAATTCGTGCCAGATGCCAAATGTGAAATGGTGTGCTTGTCAGTTGCAGGTTGTGGAATGGTCCTCTGCCAGTTGCTGGATATGGAATGGTCTGCCTGGCTGATGCTGGAGTGGAATAGACCATCTGCCAGTTGCAGGATGGGGAATGGTTTGCTGCCAGATGCCAGATGTAGAATGTTTTTTTTTCCCAGATGCAGGATGTGGAGTGGTCGTCCTGCCAGATGCCAGATGTGGCATTGTCAACCCACTTGATGCCAGATATTGACTAGTCTGCCTGATAGATGCCAGATGTGGACTGGTCTGCCAGCGAGATGCCGCATTTAGAATTGACTCCCTGCCAGATGCTGGATGTGGAATGGTCTGCCTGTAAGTTGCTGCATCTGGTATCATCTTCCTGCCATTTTCTGGAATTGGACTGCTCAGCCTAACAGATGTGGGATGTGGAATTGTTCACCTGGAAGATGCTGGATGTGGAATGTTTCTCTGACACATTCCGGATGTGGAACGGCAAATCTGCCAGATGCCGGAGGTGGAATGTTCCTCATGTGAGACTCTGGATGTAAAATATAATTCGTGCCAGATGCCAGATGTGGAATTGTATGCTTGCCAGATCCCGGAGGTGGAATTGTCCACCTACAAAAGCCCAAATGTGGAATGGTCCACCTGCCAGATGCCAGATGTGGAATGGTCCACCTGCCAGATGCCGAAGGTAGAATGGTCCTTCTGTGAGAATCTGGATGTGGAATGGACTTCATGACAGATGCCGGACGTGTAATGGTACAGCAGCGAGATGCCGGATGTAGAATAATCTTCTGGACGGATGCCGGATGTGGAATGAAATTCGTGCCAGATGCCAGATGTGAAATGGTATGCTTGTCAGTTGCAGGATGTGGAATGGTCCTCTGCCAGATGGTGAATATGTAATGGTCTGCCTCGCTGATGCTGGAGTGGAATAGACCACCTGCCAGTTGCAGATCGGGAATGGTTTGCTGCCAGATGCCAGATGTAGAATTTTTTTTTTTTCCGAGATGCAGGATGTGGAGTGCGGCCTGCCAGATGCCAGATGTGGCATTGTCCACCCTCTTGATGCCAGATATTGACTAGTCTGCCTGATAGATGCCAGATGTGGACTGGTTTGCCAGCGAGATGTCGCATTTAGAATTGACTACCTGCCAGATGCTGGCTGTGGAATGGTCTGCCTGTAAGATGCTGAATCTGGTATCATCTTCCTGCCATTTGCTGGAATTGGACTGCTGAGCCAAACATATGATGGATGTGGAATTGTCCACCTGGAAGATGCTGGATTTTGAATGTTCCTCTGACACATTCCGGATGTGGAATGGTACATCTACCAGATGCCGGAGGTGGAATGTTCCTCATGTGAGACTATGGATGTACAATATAATTCGTGCCAGATGCCAGATGTGGAATTGTATGCTTGCCAGATCCCGGAGGTGGAATTGTCCACCTGCAAAAGCCCAAATGTGGAATGGTCTGCCTGCCAGATGCCAGATGTGGAATGGTCCACCTGTCAGATGCCGGAGGTGGAATCGTCCTTCTGTGAGAATCCGGATGTGGAATGGACTTCATGACAGATGCTGGATGTGTAATGGTACAGCGGCGAGATGCCAGAGTAGAATGATCTTCTGGACAGTTACCGGATGTGGAATGGAATTCGTGCCAGATGCTGGATGTGAAATGGTACAGCGGTGAATTTACAGTGTGGGACTCACTCACCTAAAAAGGTTGCACTGAGGAACTCACGAACATAACTTTTTCAATATCGCATTTAGTAAAATTACAGGGTTACACTGTGAAACTCAGACACATAACAAGTTTACATGGTGGGAATCACTCACAATAAGGTCACACTGTGTAAATGATTCACAAATCAAGTTAACACTGTGGGACTCACTTACATGAAGTTTACAATATGGGATTCCCTAAGTGAACAAAATTGGACTGTGAAACTCTCTAACATGACAAGTTTACACTGTGGAACTGACTCACATAACACGGTAACACTGTGTAATTCGCTCACTTTAAACGGTTACACTGTGGAACTCACCTAAAAAGGTTACACTGAGGAACTGACTAACATAACATTTTCAATATCGAATTTAGCAAAATTACAAGGTTACACTGTGAAACTCAGATACATAACAGGTTTACATGCTGGGAATCTCTCACACAACAAGGTCAAATTTTGGGACTCACATAATAAGGTCACACTGTGTAAATGACTCCCATAACAAGTTTACATTGTGGGACTCACTCACCTAAAAAGGTTACACTGAGGAACTCATTAACATCACATTTTCAATATCGAATTTAGCGAAATTAAAAGGTAACACTGTGAAACTCAGACACATAACAAGTTTACATGGTGGGACTCTCACACATAACAATGTCACACTTTCAAACTCACTGACATTACAAGTTTACTCTGTGGGAATTTCTCACATAAAAAGGTCAATTTGTGGGACTCACATAATAAGGTCACATTGTGAAAATTACTCACAGAAAAAATTTACACTGTGGGACTCACTAACATAAAGTTTACAATATGGGATGCCCTAAGTACCCAAAATTATACTGTGGAACTCTCCAAAATAACACGGTTACACTGTGGAACACACTCACCTAAACATGTTTCATTGAGGAACTCACTAATATAACATGTTCCATATCGAATTTCGCAAAATTACAAGGTTAGACTGTGAAACTCACCCACATAACAAATTTACACTGTGGGAATCTCACACATAACAATGTCACACAGTCAAACTCACTCTCTCCAATGTTACACTCTGAGGCTCACTAACTAGACAGGTTGACACTGTGGAATTCACTTCCATAACAACGTCACACTTTCAAACTCTCTCATATAACAAGGTCAAACGGTGGGACTCACTCACATTACAAGGTCACACTGTGTAAATTACATAACAAGTTTACACTGTGGGACACACTAACATATAGTTTAGAATATGGGTTTCACAAAGTAAACAAAATTATACTGTGCATTTCTCTTACATGACGTTTACACTGTGGAAATGACTCACATAACACGGTTACACTGTGGAACTCACTCAAATAACAAGGTTATACGGTGGAACTCACTCACCTAAAAAAGTTGCACTGAGGAACTCATTAACATCACATTTTCAATATCGAATTTTCCAAAATTACAAGGTTACACTGTGAAACTCAGGCACATAACCAGTTTACATGGTGGGAATCACTCACACATCAAGGTCAAATTTTGGGACTCACATAATACGGTCACACTGTGTAAGTTACTCCCAGAACAAGTTTACACCATGGGACTTACTCACCTAAAAAAATTACACTGAGGAACACATTAACATCACATTTTCAAAATCGAATTTAGCGAAATTAAAAGGTAACACTGTGAAACTCAGACACATAACAAGTTTACATGGTGGGACTCTCACACATAACAATGTCACACTTTCAAACTCACTCTATACCAATGTTATACTCTGAGGCCCACTAACTAGACAGGTTGACACTGTGGTATTCACTTCCATAACAATGTCACACTTTCAAACTCACTGACATTACAAGGTCAAATGGTGAGACTCACACTGTGGAACACACTCACCTAAAAAAGTTGCACTGAGGAACTCACTAACATAACATTTTCAATACTGAATTTTGCAAAATTACAAGGTGACACAGTGAAACTCAGACACATTACAAGTTTACATGGTGGGAATCACTCACATAATAAGGTCACACTGTCTAAATTACTAACACAACAAGTTTACTCTGTGGGACACACTAACATATAGTTTGGAATATGGGTTACACTAAGTAAACAAAATTATACTGTGCAACTCACTCATATGACAAGTTTACACTGTGGAACTGACTCACATAACACGGTTACACTGTGGAACTCACTCACATAACAAATTTATACTGTCCATCGCCGGATGTGGATTTGTTTGCTGCCAAATGCCAGATGTGGAATGGTAATCCTGCCAGATACTGAATGTGGAGTGTTTGGCCTGCCAGATGCCAGATTTGGACTGGTCTGCCAGTGAGATGCCGGATTTAGAATTGACTACCTGCCACATGCTAGATGTGGAATGGTCTGCCAGTAAGATGCTGAATCTGGTACCATCTTCCTGCCATTTGCTGGACATGGACTGCTCTGCCTAACAGATGCCAGATGTGGAATTGTCCATCTGGAAGATGCTGGATGTGGAATGTTCCTCGGACACATTCCGGATTTGGAATGGTACATCTGCCAGAAGGTCCTCATGTAAGAATGTGGATGTACAATATAATTCGTGCCAGATGCTAGATGTGGAATTGCCCACCTGCAAGATGTCGGAGGTATAATTGTCCACCTGCCAGATGCCGGAGGTGGAATGGTCCTTCTGTGAGAATCCAGATGTGGAATGGACTTTGTACCAGATGCCGGATGTGTAATCGTACAGCGGCGAGATGCCGGATGTAGAATGATCTTCTGGACGGGAAGCCGGATGTGGAATGAAATTCGTGCCAGATGCCAGATGTGAAATGGTATGCTTGTCAGTTTCAGGATGTGGAATGGTCCCCTGCCAGATGCTGGCTATGGAATGGTCTGCCTGGCTGATGCTGGAGTGGAATAGACCACCTGCCAGTTGCAGGATGGGGAATGGTTTGCTGCCAGATTCCAGATGTAGTATGGGTTTTTTTTCCCCAGATGCAGGATGTGGAGTGGTCTGCCTGCCAGATGCCGGATGTGGAATTGTCCATCCACCTGATGCCAGATATTGACTAGTCTGCCTGATAGATGCCAGATGTGGACTGGTCGCTAGCGAGATGCCGCATTTAGACTTGACTACCTGCCAGATGCTGGATGTGGAATGGTCTGCCTGTAAGATGCTGAATCTGCTATCATCTTCCTGCCATTTGCTGGAATTTGACTGCTCAGCCTAACAGATGATGGATGTGGAATTGTCCACCTGGAAGATGCTGGATGTGGAATGTTCCTCTGACACATTCCGGATGTGGAATGGTGCATCTGCCAGATGCCGGAGGTGGAATGTTCGTCATGTGAGACTCTGGATGTACAATATAATTCGTGCCAGATGCCAGATGTGGAATTGTATGCTTGCCAGATTCCGGAGGTGGAATTGTCCACCTGCAAAAGACCAAATGTGGAATGGTCTGCCTGCCAGATGCCAGATGTGGAATGGTCCACCTGCCAGATGCCAGATATGGAATGGTCCACCTGCCAGATGCCGGAGGTGGAATGGTCCTTCTGTGTGAATCTGGATGTGGAATGGACTTCATGACAGTTGCTGGATGTGTAATGGTACAGCGGCGAGATGCCAGAGTAGAATGATCTTCTGGACAGATACCGGATGTGGAATGGAATTCGTGCTAGATGCCAGATGTGAAATGGTACAGCGGCGAGTTTACAGTGTGCGACTCACTCACCTAAAAAGGTTGCCCTGAGGAAATCACTAACGTAACATTTTCAATGTCGAATTTAGCGAAATACAAGGTAACACTGTGAAACTCACCCACATAACAAGTTTACAGGGTTGGAATCTCACATATAACAATGTAACACTGTCGAACACACTCCATACCAATGTTACACCCTGATACTCACTAAGTAGAAAGGTTGACACTATGGAAATCACTTCGATAACAATGTCACACTTTCAAACTCACTCACATAACAAGTTTACACTCTGGGAATCTCTCACATAATAAGGTGAATTTGTGGGATGCACATAATAAGGTCACACCTTGTAAATTACACACAGAACAAATTTACACTGTGGGACTCACTAACATAAAGTTTACAATATGGGATGCCCTAAGTACCCAAAATTATACTGTGCAACTCTCTCACATGACAAGTTTACACTGTGGAACACACTCACCTAAAAAAGTTGCACTGAGGAACTCACTAACATAACTTTTTCAATGTCGAATTTAGCAAAATTACAAGGTTAGACTGTGATACTCAGACACATAACAAGTTTACATGGAGGGAATCAATCACATTACAAGGTCACACTATGTAAATTACTCACAGAAGTTTACACTGTGGGACACACTAACATATAGTTTGGAATATGGGTTACACTAAGTAAACAAAATTATACTGTGCAACTCTCTCATATGACAAGTTTACACTGTGGAACTGACTCACATAACACGGTTACACTGTGGAACTCACTCACGTAACAAATTTATACTGTCAATCGCCGGATGTGGATTTGTTTGCTGCCAAATGCCAGATGTGGAATGGTACTCCTGCCAGATACTGAATGTGGAGTGGTTGGCCTGCCAGATGCCAGATTTGGACTGGTCTGCCAGTGAGATGCCGGATTTAGAATTGACTACCTGCCAGATGCTAGATGTGGAATGGTCTGCCAGTAAGATGCTGAAACTGGTATCATCTTCCTGCCATTTGCTGGACATGGACAGCTCTGCCTAACAGATGCCAGATGTGGAATTGTCCATCTGGAAGATGCTGGATGTGGAATGTTCCTCTGACACATTCCGGATTTGGAATGGTACATCTGCCAGAAGGTCCTCATGTAAGAATGTGGATGTACAATATAATTCGTGCCAGATGCTAGATGTGGAATTGCCCACCTGCAAGATGTCGGAGGTATAATTGTCCACCTGCCAGATGCCGGAGGTGGAATGGTCCTTCTGTGAGAATCCAGATGTGGAATGGACTTTGTACCAGATGCCGGATGTGTAATCGTACAGCGGCGAGATGCCAGAGTAGAATGATCTTCTGGACAGATACCGGATGTGGAATGGAATTCGTGCTAGATGCCAGATGTGAAATGGTACAGCGGCGAGTTTACAGTGTGCGACTCACTCACCTAAAAAGGTTGCCCTGAGGAATTCACTAACGTAACATTTTCAATGTCGAATTTAGCGAAATACAAGGTAACACTGTGAAACTCACCCACATAACAAGTTTACAGGGTTGGAATCTCACATATAACAATGTAACACTGTCGAACACACTCCATACCAATGTTACGCCCTGATACTCACTAAGTAGAAAGGTTGACACTATGGAAATCACTTCGATAACAATGTCACACTTTCAAACTCACTCACATAACAAGTTTACACTCTGGGAATCTCTCACATAATAAGGTGAATTTGTGGGATGCACATAATAACGTCACACCTTGTAAATTACACATAGAACAAATTTACACTGTGGGACTCACTAACATAAAGTTTACAATATGGGATGCCCTAAGTACCCAAAATTATACTGTGCAACTCTCTCACATGACAAGTTTACACTGTGGAACACACTCACCTAAAAAAGTTGCACTGAGGAACTCACTAACATAACTTTTTCAATGTCGAATTTAGCAAAATTACAAGGTTAGACTGTGAAACTCAGACACATAACAAGTTTACATGGTGGGAATCAATCACATGACAAGGTCACACTATGTAAATTACTCACAGAAGTTTACACTGTGGGACACACTAACATATAGTTTGGAATATGGGTTACACTAAGTAAACAAAATTATACTGTGCAACTCTCTCATATGACAAGTTTACACTGTGGAACTGACTCACATAACACGGTTACACTGTGGAACTCACTCACGTAACAAATCTATACTGTCAATCGCCGGATGTGGATTTGTTTGCTGCCAAATGCCAGATGTGGAATGGTACTTCTGCCAGACACTGAATGTGGAGTGGTTGGCCTGCCAGATGCCAGATTTGGACTGGTCTGCCAGTGAGATGCGGATTTAAAATTGTCTACCTGCCAGATGCTAGATGTGGAATGGTCTGCCAGTAAGATGCTGAAACTGGTATCATCTTCCTGCCATTTGCTGGACATGGACAGCTCTGCCTAACAGATGCCAGATGTGGAATTGTCCATCTGGAAGATGCTGGATGTGGAATGTTCCTCTGACACATTCCGGATTTGGAATGGTACATCTATCAGGTGGTCCTCATGTGAGAATGTGGATGAACAATATAATTCGTGCCAGATGCTAGATGTGGAATTGTCAACCTGCAAGATGTCGGAGGTATAATTGTCCACCTGCGAGTCGCCAGATGTGGAATGTTCCACCTGCCAGATGCCGGAGGTGGAATGGTCCTTCTGTTAGAATCCGGATGTGGAATGGACTTTGTACCAGATGCCGGACATGTAATGGTACAGCGGCGAGATGCCGGATGTAGAATGATCTTCTGGACGGATGCCGGATCTGGAATGAAATTCGTGCCAGATGCCAAATGTGAAATGGTATGCTTGTCAGTTGCAGGATGTGGAATGGTCCTGTGCCAGATGCTGGATATGGAATGGTCTGCCTGGCTGATGCTGGAGTGGAATAGACCACCTGCCAGTTGCAGGATGGGGAATGGTTTTCTGCCAGATGCCAGATGTAGAAATTTTTTTTTTCACAGATGCAGGATGTGGAGTGGTCGGCCTGCCAGATGCCAGATGTGGCATTGTCAACCCACTTGATGCCAGATATTGACTAGTCTGCCTGATAGATGCCAGATGTGGACTGGTCTGCCAGCGAGATGCCGCATTTAGAATTGACTACCTGCCAGATGCTGGATGTGGAATGGTCAGCCTGTAAGATGCTGAATCTGGTATCATCTTCCTGCCATTTGCTGGAATTGGACTGCTCAGCCTAACAGATGATGGATGTGGAATTGTCCACCTGGAAGATGCTGATGTGGAATGTTCCTCTGACACATTCCGGATGTGGAACGGCAAATCTGCCAGATGCCGGAGGTGGAATGTTCCTCATGTGAGACTCTGGATGTAAAATATAATTCGTGCCAGATGCCAGATGTGGAATTGTATGCTTGCCAGATCCCGGAGGTGGAATTGTCCACCTGCAAAAGCCCAAATGTGGAATGGTCTGCCTGCCAGATGGCAGATGTGGAATGGTCCACCTCCCAGATGCCAGATGTGGAATGGTCCACCTGCCAGATGCCGAAGGTGGACTGGTCCTTCTGTGAGAATCCGGATGTGTAATGGACTTCATGACAGATGCCGGACGTGTAATGGTACAGCGGCGAGATGCCAGATGTAGAATAATCTTCTGGACGGATGCCGGATGTGGAATGAAATTCGTGCCAGATGCCAGATGTGAAATGGTATGCTTGTCAGTTGCAGGATGTGGAATGGTTCTCTGCCAGATGCTGGATATGGAATGGTCTGCCTGGCTGATGCTGGAGTGGAATAGACCACCTGCCAGTTGCAAAATGGGGAATGGTTTGCTGCCAGATGCCAGATGTAGAATGTTTTTTTTTCCCAGATGCAGGATGTGGAGTGGTCGACCTGCCAGATGCCAGATGTGGCATTGTCAACCCACTTGATGCCAGATATTGACTAGTCTGCCTGATAGATGCCAGATGTGGACTGGTCTCCCAGCGAGTTGCCGCATTTAGATTTGACTACCTGCCAGATGCAGGATTTGGAATGGTCTGCCTCTAAGATGCTGAATCTGGTATCATCTTCCTGCCATTTGCTGGAATTGGACTGCTCAGCCTAACAGATGAGGGATGTGGAATTGTTCACCTGGAAGCTGCTGGATGTGGAATGTTTCTCTGACACATTCCGGATGTGGAACGGCAAATCTGCCAGATGCCGGAGGTGGAATGTTCCTCATGTGAGACTCTGGATGTAAAATATAATTCGTGCCAGATGCCAGATGTGGAATTGTATGCTTGCCAGATCCCGGAGGTGGAATTGTCCACCTGCAAAAGCCCAAATGTGGAATGGTCCACCTGCCAGATGCCAGATGTGGAATGGTCCACCTGCCAGATGCCGAAGGTAGAATGGTCCTTCTGTGAGAATCCGGATGTGGAATGGACTTCATGACAGATGCCGGACGTGTAATGGTACAGCGGCGAGATGCCGGATGTAGAATAATCTTCTGGACGGATGCTGGATGTGGAATTGTCTTGGATAAACTTATACCTCTCATTTTGTTCATTTTAGATTGGTCACAGTGTTTGAGCTACCGAAAGAAAATAGACACACACACCGAGAGCAGTTCAGTTTATACAAATGTTTATTACTAATTCAAAAGCTGATTTCACACTACAATATGCAAGCCCTTCCCAACTATACTTATCAACGCTTGGACTGGTCCCAACTGCCGAAGCGAGGCAACGACTGCACAGTTGTAGTAGGTTGTCAGGGCGCTGGTAGCAGCTTCTCCACCTCCCCCGACCGGGACGTTGCTCGGACTCTGGCTGTTCTTCCTTCTTGACAAGGGGTGTTCCCACCCCTCGGAGAGTCTAAACTTCAGCAGCAGGACCACAGGCTTATATACCCCAAAAACAATTATCATGCGTCTACTCCTTCTAATATTTGTCAGTCAAAATCAAAACTGAACATTACATTCTACAATTTAGAAGATTAATTATTATGGAACCAGGATGTTATAATTTCCTGGTTTATCTCATAGATACAAAGACTTATTAAAACTTCTCGAGCAAGACAGGTTGTGACCATTTCGTCAATTTCAGAGTGTTGCATTTGACAACTGCTTTCCCTGGGCCTCACAGTGGAATTCCATTTCAAAGTGTATCTTCGGATAAGTCCCCATGGCTGAGTTAATTACATCTGCTAGTTCTGAAAGTAAGATGACCTGCGTGTGGACCCAGTGTCGTCAGTTCCACATAAGCAAAAAGCATCTGGGTACATGGTTTTAATCCTCCATTACATTCCACCCCTTGGTCACAATCTGTCATTTGCGAGGCCTAACCAGTATTTGAGTACAGAGGGAGCGAAAAAAGAGAAATCAAAACAACAATTACAAAGATAAGCAATGACGCGAGCAACCAACGGAGGATAGTGTGGCCCACTCCCCCAAATGTAGCAGTTAGCCATGAGAAAGGATTCCAACCAAGGTTCAAATTATCCTTGTTGGCCACACTACCCAGATACTGGAGCTCACGAACAGA
Source organism: Narcine bancroftii (assembly GCF_036971445.1). Taxonomy (NCBI): domain Eukaryota; kingdom Metazoa; phylum Chordata; class Chondrichthyes; order Torpediniformes; family Narcinidae; genus Narcine; species Narcine bancroftii. The sequence goes on along the minus strand of NW_027211900.1, from coordinate 1,416,146 downwards.
TTTTGAAACATGCTGAACAATAACATATTTATATAAGCTGCACTTGAGGCTGGTGACCGAGGACTTCCTTGGTGTAATGCATCGGACCGTGTTTCCCACGGGGAACTCCCTTGGAATGTCCTCGACATTACAAATCCAATTGCTGGCATCAAAGCAGCTGTTAAGCCAGATCACCAGGAGTGTAAAATGGAGAACCTGGAACAAAGAAGCCTGACACATGTCACTCACGATACCATAAGTGTTCAGTGTTTAAACAGACTAAATCATCCTGTCCCTCAATAGCTACCCACTGAGTGTTACCCTGGGCAGGTGTCACTATTTCCCCTTTTACAGGAGGGCCACTACCTGGTGGTGCCACCCATACCTTTTCTCCAACATTCTCTAGTTCGGGGATGGGGGGCAATGACTGTTTTTCCTCTGGAATAGGCTGTAATTCAGGAGCGTGAAGAAGTCGGTGGAATCATCCTTTTAAAGGGCGATGATTCAAATTGTCGACTGCCTGCTGCAGCACATGGCAGCATCCCTTCTGGGTCCCCAGTGATGTTAACTGTTAGGAATTAAAGTACCTTTAAAGAAATTGCTCGAGACAAAAATTGAGAACAAAGAACATTTATTACTACAACAATGCAAAGTTGGGTGCTTCCCCTTACCCTGGGAATACACACACACACTGGGGCTCACCCAACTTTTATACAGTTGATTTCAGTGTAGGAATACCCTCCCCCTTACATTCTTCTGCCTCCTGCTGGAGAGGTTTGGCATTAGGCAATCCTGCCTGCCTACGTGCAATTTCAGTATACTTGGAGAACCAGGGGGGGTATCCTGTCGGTGTCCCTTCATGTCATTGTCCTTATTCACACCTTCCTGATTCTCGGGGCTACAGTCTCTTGATATGCAGAGTTGACTCATTCTATCTAGGGTTGGCTAATTTCATATGTATAAATCTGTGTATGGTTAGCTAATTAGAAATGTATGACTTGGTACTTCTGTCCAGGGCTAGGAGACCCTTATCTGATCCAGACTACCTCAACTTCCTACATTCTATTGTACCTTACCATTCCTTATCTTAGTCCTATGGTCTTGTCACAAAGACTAGAAGATTCTTATGTTAATCGTGCTGACTCTGCTTTCCTGCATCCTAAGCCCCAAGCTTATCCTGTTTGAACTGGTTACAGCCATTTTACTGATGAACTTTAGTTTCTTCCATGTTCATAATTTTAGATCAATTTTCCCATCTCTCACAATCCTCACTTTTCTTTTAGATCAGTAATACTGATCTTTGGTTACTAGTGTCAGTGTGACTGATCCCCCCCCCCCCCCTCACTTTTCTTTTAGATCAGTAATACTGATCTTTCAAGTGTAAGGTGTAGTTTTACCCAGCTGGTCAATAACCGAAATGTAACACCTTTAGGTAGGGGAGCACCATGAAGGTCAGAGTAGCGAGTCCAGCTGCTTATTAGAGTTGTGAGTATCAGGCTCCAGTTCTCAGTAAAGAGTCTAGTCCATCCCACATCAGTCCGAAGTTGCCACGTCTGAACATGGGCATGGGCAGAATCACATTGAAACATTGAAGCAGTGTCTTTGAACCACCCGACTTTTGTAAGCATTGTCCTGACGAAGTCTGTGAGAGACGCTGCCTTCAGCAGCGAACGAGTAGCAGTAGTCAGGCGGTTCCGTTGAATTGTGGCTAGTATCTGATGTCCTCTTCAGCCCCGAACCCTAGGGCCACCGATCTCCGAAGGCTGTTTGGAGCCTGATATTAAAGTGTCAAGCAGCTCACGTTGTTGGTAACTGGTGCTCCCCTTCACGGGGTGATGAAAAGAGACCAAGCTGGGGGGGATTGTTTCTTGTGATTTAACTGTGTGTTGCAGCTTGTCTGCTAACATTAGCATGGGTATCATTGAACTTGTGAGTTGCAGCCTGTCTGTGTACATTAGCATATGTATTAACTCTCTCTCTCTCTGTTACATGTACAATGCTGACTACCATTCTGTCTGTCTTTGTCCCACCATGTCCTTTGTGCTATCGCTTCAAAACTCCTGTCTTTAATACCTGTGTAGGCTATGATACAAATTAGATGTGCTCCACTAAAGCTGTTTAATTCCCCTGGTCCGTATTGGGATCCCTTATATCCCATTATGATTATACATTAAATCTATGCCCTGTCTACATTCTAAAGGAGCTGAATTGTAACATCTGCTGCCCCTATTCCAGGGGGGCTTAAAACATTAACGAACAATATTCCAAAGAAATTAGTAAACAACAATGAACAATACATGTAAAGCTCATTAAAAACAGCATTAAAATACAATAAGAACTGAATAAAGCACAATAAATGTAAAGCTCATTGAAAACTGCAATAAAATACAATAAGAACTGAATAAAACACAATAAATGTAAAGCTCATTGAAAACTGCAATAAAATACAATAAGAACTGAATAAAACACAATAAATGTAAAGCTCATTGAAAACTGCAATAAAATACAATAAGAACTGAATAAAACACAATAAATGTAAAGCTCATTGAAAACTGCAATAAAATACAATAAGAACTGAATAAAACCACAATAAATATCAAGCTCATTGAAAACTGCAATAAAATACAACAATAACTGAATAATCAAAAGACAAGTAAAATACAACAATAACTGAATAAACCATTAAAGAAACGAAAAAAAATGTTAAATTACGGCACTTTGTAACAATCTGACTTTCCTTTGTGTTAGTGTAAAAATTGTAAAATGAAACACAAACCATATTTGCATGGGTTTTGAATATGTTAGACCTTATTAAAATGCAGTTGGAGCTGCTTGTCTGTATGGGGCACAACCCTCCAATTTGTTAGAGTGAGTACATAACAGACATTGCAGCACAAGAGCCCCTGCAAGAGAACTTGAAACATATTCAACCTTTAGTTCTGCCTTAAGTAAAATGCCTTGTGCCACAGCTCACAGGAGCTGGTCTTATTTAAAACAGTCTGTAAAACACGCACCAAAAAAAGTTAAAAGATGTTCTTATGAAGATTGCACACACAATAATTTAAGTACAGGCTAGTTTCTATTATATTCCACTTAAAAGTTCTGCTGCATGAATCCTGGAGCTTGTGGAGTCATTATTGAATCAAGAAATATTGGTACCATGCCAATCTCATTCTAACATGCCAATTTCTCCAGTCCTTAAGTCAAGATGTACTGAATAGCATCCGGTACAAGATCTGTGAGTTCTTAATGATATTATTATTCTTATGCACCCAATTGTTCTGAACTATGCCACCAATTTAAATCATATTCCACCTATTGCAGTACTCACACAGCACCACAGACCAGTTCGCAGGTTTATTTCTCCATTAAGCTGAATCCAGTTGTGCAGGGTTTACCTCCGTGATTATTTACAATGTAACTTCCGCACTACCGGATTTAAATATAAACCTGATGAATGGGGGAAAGTTATCATGAATTAAATAACAGCGGCAATACAGAGAAATTGTGCTGAGGCATTAATTTCACTCCAGAGGAAAATGCACCAGAGAAATGAATGATTAAACTTATAGGAATCCCCATAGGAATCCCCAGAGGTATCTTTATTCTCCAGAGGTGGGTGATCTTTAAACTCACGGACCTTGACTGCTGAATGTGTAGAAGAAATGTATTAAATGTGTTGATAGGGCTCCATACCTCTAACTGCAAGACAAGAGCCTGAAGCCTCAATTTCAAGTGCCACAGTGCACTTAAAGGGACATGCACACTCCCCCTTCAACTGGCTGATCCAGCCACTTTACACATCAGATCCTTTCTTTATCTTACATACACTTAAAATAAGATGTAGAACTCACCCTATTTGCGCAAACATTTCTCCCTGCAAATGTTATAACATCACTCAACTCTCAGGTACTCCCTGTGCAAATTCACATTTGAATACAATTTATTTCATAAATTGGAATTAACTGGTAGTTCAATTCGCTCATTCTACAGTATTGATAAACGATCCTTTATGACATTTAAATTTTAGCATGAATTTTAATCAATATTGGTCAGTGACTGAAGTGGGAAGTCGTGATTTATGAAATTATCTCTGGTCTCTACTCTCCCACTCCCTGCACTTCTCCCAACATTCAGGAGCTGGCACACAGTCCCTGCCTTTTCCATGTTACTCATCTACTATTACTTTAACTGCTTGCATCAAAATGTTAGCCTTTGCTTTCTGCTTATCCTCAGATGTCTGGACAAATGCTTTTTGTGTGATCTGTAGAAGCTGGGTTATTCCCTGCTCATGCCAATTTTCTGTCTTTTGTAATTTTCTCCTAATGTCTGGGGCTGAGTTGGTAACAAAACCTGTTAGTACCAATTGTTCCCCTGCTGGGGATTCTATGTCGAGACCCCCATATTGTATATATATATGGTCCCAAAAATTGGTCTAACTGTTCAGCACATCCCTGGGGATCTTCTATCAGGGAGGTCAGTTCTTTCTTAAAGTTACACACTTCAGTACTGGTCAGGGGCACATTTACGAAACCGAGACCCTCTCCCATGGGAACTTCCCGCAGTGGTCTCATCCAATTGGTTTCTGGCTTATTAGGTCTGGGTTCCTGCTCCCTGGGAAATGAATCAAAGGGTTCTGCCCTTTCTTCCTGAAGAGTCTCACGCTGTTCTGAATTAAAGTTACCTCTCTCTCCTGCCAACAGAGGTGGTAATCGAGTGCTTTGTGAGCAAGTTATCAAACCACTCCTGCTCTCTTCTCTCTTCTCTAGTGGTGGGGGAGGTGGGGAAGGTGCAGAAGGGTAGGTCATAGGAGGGGAAGGAAAGATAGGAGCTGGCATAGGAGGAACATAGGGTGGAGGGAGGGAATGTAACACATCCCAACCCTGTGATTCAGGGACAAGAGGTTCCTCCTCTCTCTTATCCCTGGATTCTTTCTCATTCAAAACCAGCTGTTCAATGGATCCCTTGAGCCAGCAGGCTGCATATTCCCTGCTCTCAACATTGTCTTTCTGGTTTTGATAGAGCCATAAGTTCAAAGCTTCACACATCCATTCATCCTCGGATCCGAATTTTGGCCAGTACACGGAGCTCCCTTTAACCGGGTATCTCACCCATTCATTACAACAATACCTGACCGTCGTCAGTTTGTCTTTACCGCGGGTCTTTCCTGTGCCCCACTCAGATAACATCATCCCAAGCGGGCTGTACGTAGCTATCTGGTGGTCACGTCCTGTGTCAGGACTCTCATCTCTACTGCCCGCTATTCCCATACTTAGGAACAAGTAAAATACTCTTACCGAGTTCTGGCAGTACTGCTCTAGCGCGCGTCCTTCCGCCGTTTGTTCTCAATGCCTCTTCTCGGATATCACTCGCTTCTTCCACTGACCAGCCACCCGTCGCCCGTGAGTCCAGCTGAACAAGCCGGGGTGCACCTACTCTCGTCGTCGGGGTACTCTGTCAGTGGAGGGAGTGTGATCCCGGACGAGCCCCCATTTGTTAGGAATTAAAGTACCTTTAAAGAAATTGCTCGAGACAAAAATTGAGAACAAAGAACATTTATTACTACAACAATGCAAAGTTGGGTGCTTCCCCTTACCCTGGGAATACACACACACACTGGGGCTCACCCAACTTTTATACAGTTGATTTCAGTGTAGGAATACCCTCCCCCTTACATTCTTCTGCCTCCTGCTGGAGAGGTTTGGCATTAGGCAATCCTGCCTGCCTACGTGCAATTTCAGTATACTTGGAGAACCAGGGGGGGTATCCTGTCGGTGTCCCTTCATGTCATTGTCCTTATTCACACCTTCCTGATTCTCGGGGCTACAGTCTCTTGATATGCAGAGTTGACTCATTCTATCTAGGGTTGGCTAATTTCATATGTATAAATCTGTGTATGGTTAGCTAATTAGAAATGTATGACTTGGTACTTCTGTCCAGGGCTAGGAGACCCTTATCTGATCCAGACTACCTCAACTTCCTACATTCTATTGTACCTTACCATTCCTTATCTTAGTCCTATGGTCTTGTCACAAAGACTAGAAGATTCTTATGTTAATCGTGCTGACTCTGCTTTCCTGCATCCTAAGCCCCAAGCTTATCCCACAACAGCTGCCACAACTCTTTTCCCCATACTGGGCGGTCATGTATCATCCAGTTGTTCTTTTGCAAATCAGGCATCCATACCACAAGTCCATTAGCCAAAGCCCAGGAATCAGTAAACAGGCGAAGAGGGTGATCATGGGGATTTAGTGGTAAAATGACTGCCTTCAACTCAGCATACTGACTGGAGCCACCATCCCCCTCCTCCGATAAGTGAGTTCCTGACCAGGGATGGTAAGCCACCTGTTCGTGTACGCGGCCCACCCCTTCAGGCCCTCTGGTCGCACGACTCTGAATATACCACTTCCATTTAACAATAGAAGACTGCTGAGCCCTCCCGATCTTTAGATTAGCGTCATTAGCCAGGACCCAATTCATTATAGGAAGTGCAGGTCGCAATTGAACATCTGCATCACCTGTCATTCTTTCAGTCTCTAGCAGGGCCCAGTAACAGGCTAGTAACTGTTGTTCAAAAACAGAATAACGAGTGGCAGCCTCAGGCATGGTACGTGACCAGAATCCCAGTGGGACTCAGCGACCCTCTTGTTTCTGCCAGAGGCTCCAGGAGGCCACATCATCAATATAATGGTGAATTGAGAGGGAAGGCGATACTGGAAGGTGGGTGAAGGTATACTGGCACCCCTTCCAGTTAAAGGCGAACTGATCCTGTGAGTCCTCAGCTATAAGAATACTGAAGAAGGCGTTTGCAAGATCAATGACAGTATACCGTGTTCCTGAGTTCCCAGTAGCAATGTTTTCAATAAGGGTGACAATGTCCGGAACTGCTGAAGCAAGTGGTGGGGCATGTTTGTTCAAAAAACGATAATCAACTGTCATTCTCCAGGAGCCGTCCGGCTTCTGGACCGGCCAAACAGGGCTATTAAAGGGCGACGTTGCGGGCCTCACTACCCCTTCTTCTTGCAGAGCATCGATGGTGGCAGTAATCTCTTCCTGCCCCCCAGGGAGACGATATTGTGGAATGCACACTGGTTTCATGGGGGCTGGCACCATCACAGGATCCCACTTAGCCTGACCCACTACTAGTTTTTTTGTAATAGTTCGAATTCCAAATTCAAATCCCCCTTGGCTAGTATTAAGGGCCATACCGGCCAACATATTAATACCCAGGATACACTTGTCAGTAGCAGCCACCAGGGCATGTAACCAGACAGGGGAAGGGCTATCACCCACCATGGCACAGACTTTTATTTCCTTTGCCAGGGTGACCGCTCCTCCCAACCCATCTATTCGAAAGGCCGGTCCAGTCCAGAGGTCGGGATTACCAGGAATCACCGAGTGCTCTGTACCGGTGTCGACCAAAGCCAAGTATTGGCGATCATTACCCCCACCCCAGTGGATTGTTAACGGTATGTAGGGCCGCGGATCCCCGTGTGTGCGCCGTGTCTCGATCGAGTAGACACGAGAATCCTGCCCACACCTTCAGGCTTCAGAAGGGTTCGGGGGCTTCCAGGACCACATGCTATTGTTATCTTTAAGAGCCTGTTTAACCCATTGTTTTACCTCATCATGAGTAACTGGAGCAGGAGAAGCCGGATCGATAGAAGCAGCAGTGGGAACAGAAGGCACAGCTGGGCCAGGAGGACTCAGCAGCTGGGGATGATGTTCCCCTGCCTTCCTCTCATAAAGGGCATAAAGGACCGCAGTAGGTTTCCCATCAATATCACTTTTAGGTACACCTAACTTTAACAAGGTTAGAAAAAGGTCCTTCCTTGTCGGTCCTCTCTTTTCATCCTGCTTATCTGATTTAACCTGGGCTGTACATGAGTGGATTTTATTTCCCAGTTCTAATTCTCTAGGCCCAGATAAGGCGTGCACCGCCTCAGATACAGAGTGCCCAATTAGTGGACTAGTTATGGACAGAACCAATCCCTGTGTGGTGGGTTGGGCAGAACGAACCAATCTGGTATGCATTCCGGCAGTGAATATCTCTTCATCAGGGCTCCCCCCATGTACCCACAGCCTCAAACGCCCTCCATACAAGGCAGAGGCCAGGGCCTGTTGACGAATTAATGCTATACCCTCCTCTGGGGTTCTCCAATTGTTTTGCAAATGTAAATCCCAATCTATTGGTGATGGGTATACTCGTAGCAGGGCATCCCCTAGAGTAGTAAGTAAGTAATCCATCTCTCTCCCTCTACCCCGCAGCTCAGCAGTGACCCGGATATCAGTAGTCAATGTTCCTAATCCCAACAATTCCTCAGGGGTTAAAAATACATTACCCCCTCCTTGTTCCCAGACATGCAGGAGCCAGGCCGCCAGAGTTTCTCCTGCCTTTTGCCTAAATTGATCTCCAATGGCAGCCAGCTCTTTTACAGAGAAATCACGTATCTTTGACTCCTTCCGACCCCTGTTCCCACTTTGGCTCCATCCAGTCTAGGGGAGGAGGTGGAGGCCATCCAACAGAGGGAGTAGGCCATAGAGCATAAGCAGGGGTTTGGGTATTTTCCCCTGGGTCCACATGGGAAACTGGGGTATCTATCCCTTCCATCTCTACTCTTACATCATCCCCCCTTCTGTCTGTTTGGGAAATCTGCTGCCTTATAGGGCGGGCATGAACAGCAGATGGAGAGGGTAGTATGTTAGACACATGCTGAGGAGTATCTGCATTATTACCATTGTCATTCCAGATATTCCCATCCCAATCCTCAATTACATCAGGATCGTCACCATTCCTTATCATGGCATGAATACGATATGGATCGGGTTCTACTCCATGCCTTTCCTTATCTGCACAGAGCTGCTGTCGGAGTTTAATATTACGGCAAATCATTTGGACGTGCTTATCTTCCCATTCTTTGGCTCTGTCCTGACTGGTGCGAACAATCTCGCTCATCATGGAACAGCATTGTCGCAGGACTTCTAGCTCCTCCTCTAATTGCTTTCTTTTGCACTGAGATTCTACTTCTCTTTGAATTAATTCTGCTTCACGCTGAACGGAGTGGCGTAATGCTGTGGCCAGCAACCAAAAACCATTCATCAGCGTTCCCTTTTTATCAGGAAATTTACTTTCTCGAAGGAGAGTGGCAACCCGCTCTCCCAGAGGTGCACTTGATGAGTCTAACTTCTCATCCCAACTAATGGGTGGTCCCAACAAAGACAGGGTATTAGCCAACATGCCAAACCCATCGTCTTTGGAAGTCCATCCAGGAATCAAGAACTGCTCAGGGCTCACCTCTTTCTTTCGGTGAAACATCTTGAGACCAACCCTGCTCGCAGCGCCAATTGTCTTGGGTAAACTTATACCTCTCATTTTGTTCATTTTAGATTGGTCACAGTGTTTGAGCTACCGAAAGAAAATAGACACACACACCGAGAGCAGTTCAGTTTATACAAATGTTTATTACTAATTCAAAAGCTGATTTCACACTACAATATGCAAGCCCTTCCCAACTATACTTATCAACGCTTGGACTGGTCCCAACTGCCGAAGCGAGGCAACGACTGCACACTTGTAGTAGGTTGTCAGGACGCTGGTAGCAGCTTCTCCACCTCCCCCGACCAGGACGTTGCTCGGACTCTGGCTGTTCTTCCTTCTTGACAAGGGGTGTTCCCACCCCTCGGAGAGTCTAAACTTCAGCAGCAGGACCACAGGCTTATATACCCCAAAAACAATTATCATGCGCCTACTCCTTCTAATACTTGTCCGTCAAAATCAAAACTGAACATTACATTCTACAATTTAGAAGATTAATTATTATGGAACCAGGATGTTATAATTTCCTGGTTTATCTCGTAGATACAAAGACTTGTTAAAACTTCTCGAGCAAGACAGGTTGTGACCAATTCGTCAATTTCAGAGTGTTGCATTTGACAACTGCTTTCCCTGGGCCTCACAGTGGAATTCCATTTCAAAGTGTATCTTCAGATAAGTCCCCATGGCTGAGTTTAATTACATCTGCTAGTTCTGAAAGTAAGGTGACCTGCGTGTGGACCCAGTGTCGTCAGTTCCACATAAGGAAAAAGCATCTGGGTACATGGTTTTAATCCTCCATTACAGTTCCCCTCTGTTGTGCTGTGTTCCTAACGGTTCCCCACTTTTTCCAATCCGTTCCCCCTGCTCCCGTTGTTTCTCCACTCTTCTGCATTTTTCCACACCTTTCCCCACTTTATCCAATCTGTTCGACCTGCTCCCATTGTTTCCCGTCTGTTCTGCAGTGTTCCCCACAGTTCCCCACTTTTTCCAATCCGTTCCCCCTGTGCCCTTTCTTTCCCCTCTGTCCTGCATTGTCCTTGGCGATTTCCCACTTTTTCCAACCTGTACCCCCTGCTCCCTTTGTTTCCTCACTCTTCTGCATTTTTCCACACTGTTCCCCACTTTTTCCAATCTGTTTCCCCCGCTCCCTTTGGTTCCCCACTGTTCTGCAGTATTCCCCACTTTTCCACTATTTTCGAATTTTTTCGCCGTGATCGCTTTGGTTCCTCTCTTTCTGCTGTGTTCTACACAGTTCCCCACTTTATCCAATCCATTCCCCCTGCTCCCTTTGGTTCCCCTCTGTCCTGCAGTGTTCCCCACTTCTCAACTTCTTTCCGATATGCTCGCCGTGCTCCATTTCGTTCCCCTCTGTTCTGCAGTGTTTCCCACGGTTCCCCACTTTTTCCAATCCGTTCCCGCTGCTCCCTTTGGTTCCCCACTGTTTTGCAGTGTTCGCCATGGTTCTGCACTTTTTCCAATCTGTTCCCTTTGCTCCGTTTAGTTCCCCTCTATTCTGCAGTGTTCCCCAAGGTTGCACACTTTTTCGAATCTGTTCACCCTGCTCCCTTTGTTTCCCCTCTATCCTGCAGTGTTCCCCACGTTTCCCCACTTTTTCCAATCAGTTCGCCCTGCTCCCTTTGTTTCCCCTCTGTCCTGCAATGTTCTCCACGGTTCCCCACTTTTTCCAATCCATTCCCCCTGCTCCTTTTGGTTCCCCACTGTTCTGCAGAACTCCCCACGATTCCCCACTTTTTCCAATCTGTTCCCCCTGCTCCATTTGGTTCTCCTTTATTCTGCAGTGTTCCCCACGGTTCCCCACTTTTCCGAGCTGTTCCCCCTGCTCCCTTTGGTTCCGCAGTGTTCTGCAGTGTTCCCCACGGTTACCCTTTTTTTCCAAACCGTTCCCCCTGCTCCCTTTGGTTCCCCTCTGTCCTGCATTTACCCCCATATTTCCCCACTTTTCCAATCCATTCCCCTTGCTCCCTTTAGTTCCCCTCTGTACTGCAGTGCTCCCCACGGTTCCCCACATTTTCCAATCCGTTCTCCCTGCTCCCTTTGGTTTCCCACTGTTCTGCATTTTTCCACACGGTTTCCCGATTTTTCCAATCTGCTCCCATGCTCCATTTGCTTCCCCTCTTTTCTGCAATATTCCCCACTGTTCCCCACTTTTTGCAATTTGTTCCCCCTGCTCCCTTTGGTTCCCCACTGTTCTGCAGTGTTCGCCAACGGTTCCCCACTTTTTCCAACCTGTACCTCCTGTTCCCTTTGGTTCCCCTCTGTCCTGCAGTGTTCCCCACGGTTCCACACTTTTTCCAACCTGTTCGCCGTGCTCTCTTTGGTTCCTCTCTGTTCTACAGTGTTCCCCACAGTTCCCCACTTTTTCCAATCTGTTCCCCCTGCTCCCTTTGGTTCCCCTCCGTCCTGCACCGTCCTCCATGGTTTCACAATTTTTCCAATCTCTTCCCCGTGCTCCTTTGGTTCCCCTCTGTTGTTCAGTGTTCCGAACGGTTCACCACTTTTTCCAATCCGTTCCCCCTGCTTCCTTTGATTCCCCTCTGTTCTGCAGTGTTCCACACTGTTCCCCACTTTTTCCAATCCGTTCACCCTGCTCCCGTTGTTTCTCCACTCTTCTGCATTTTCCACACCGTTCCCCACTTTTTCCAATCTGTTCCCCCTTCTCCTTGGGCTCCCCTCTGTTCTGCAGTTTTCCCCACAGTTTCCACTTTTTCCAATCTGTTCCCCCTGCTCCCGTTGGTTCCCCTCTATTCTGCAGTTTTCTATAAAGTTCCCCACATTTTCCAATCTGTTCCTCCTGCTCCCTTTGGTTCCCCACTGTTCTGCATTTTTCCACACAGTTCCCCACTTTTTCCAATCCGTTCCACCTGCTCCCTTGGTTCCCCTCTGTTCTGCAGTTTTCACCACAGTTTCCACTTTTTCCAATCTGTTCCCCCTGCTCCCGTTGGTTCCCCTCTATTCTGCAGTTTTCTATACAGTTCCCCACATTCTCCAATCCGTTACCCCTGCTCCCTTTGGTTCCCCTCTGTTCTGCAGGGTTCTCCATGGTTCCCGACTTTTTCCAATCTGTTCCTCCTGCTCCCTTTGGTTCCCCACTGTTCTGCATTTTTCCAAACAGTTCCCCACTTTTTCAAATCTGATCCCCCTGCTCCCTTTGATTCCCCACTGTTCTGCAGTGTTCCCCACTTCTCAACTTTTTTCCGATATGTTCGTCCTGCTCCATTTCGTTCCCCTCTGTTCTGCAGTATTTCCCACGGTTCCCAACTTTTTCCAATCCGTTCCCACTGCTCCCTTTCGTTCCCCACTGTTTTGCAGTGTTCGCCACGGTTCCGCACTTTTTCCAATCTATTCTCCATGTTCCCTTTAGTTCCCCTATGTTCCGAAGTGTTCCACACAGTTCCCCACTTTTTCCAATCTGTTCCCCCTGCTCCCTTTGTTTCCTCACTCTTCTGCGTTTTCCACACTGTTCCCCACTTTTTCCAATCTGTTTCCCCCGCTCCCTTTGGTTCCCCACGGTTCCCCACTTTTCCGAGTTCTTCCCTCTGCTCACTTTGGGTCCTCTCTGTTCTGCAGTGTTCCCCATGGTTCTCCACATTTTTTCCAATCTGTTCCCATGCTCCTTTTGGTTCCCCTCCGACCTGCACTGTCCTCCATTGTTTCCCAATTTTTCCAATCCCTTTGCCCTGCTCTTTTGGTTTCCCTCTGTTCTGCAGTGTTCCCCACGTTTCCCCACTTTTTCGAATCTGTTCCCCCTGCTCCCTTTGGTTCCCCTCTGTTCTGCAGTTTTCCATACAGTAACCCACTTTTTCCAATCCGTTCCCCCAGCTCCCTTTGGTTCCCCTCTTTCCTGCAGTGTTCTACACGGTTCCCCCCTTTTTCCAATCCGTCCCCCCTGATCCCTTTGGTTCCCCTCTGTTCTGCAGTTTTCCCCACAGTTCCCACTTTTTTCCAATCTGTTCGCTCTGCTCCCATTGGTTCCCCTCTGTTCTGCAGTGTTCCCCACAGTTCCCCACTTTTTCCAATCCGTTCCCCCTCTGCCCTTTCTTTCCCCTCTGTCCTGCATTGTCCTTCGTGATTCCCCATTTTTTCCAATCCGTTCCACCTGCTCCCTTGGTTCCCCTCTGTCATGCAGTGTTCCCCATGATTCCCCAATTTTTCCAATGTATACCCCCTGCTCCCTTTGTTTCCTCACTCTTCTACATTTTTCCACACTGTTCCCCACTTTTTCCAATCTGTTTCCCCCGATCCCTTTGGTTCCCCACTGTTCTGCAGTATTCCCCACATTTCCACTATTTTCGAATTTGTTCGCCGTGATCGCTTTGGTTCCTCTCTGTCTGCATTGTTTTTCACAGTTCCCCACTTTATCCAATCCGTTCCCCCCCGCTCCCTTTGGTTCCCCACGGTTCCCCACTTTTCCGAGTTCTTCCCTCTGCTCACTTTGGGTCCTCTCTGTTCTGCAGTGTTCCCCATGGTTCTCCACATTTTTTCCAATCTGTTCCCATGCTCCTTTTGGTTCCCCACCGACCTGCACTGTCCTCCATTGTTTCCCAATTTTTCCAATCCCTTTGCCCTGCTCTTTTGGTTTCCCTCTGTTCTGCAGTGTTCCCCACGTTTCCCCACTTTTTCGAATCTGTTCCCCCTGCTCCCTTTGGTTCCCCTCTGTTCTGCAGTTTTCCATACAGTAACCCACTTTTTCCAATCCGTTCCCCCAGCTCCCTTTGGTTCCCCTCTTTCCTGCAGTGTTCTACACGGTTCCCCCCTTTTTCCAATCCGTCCCCCCTGATCCCTTTGGTTCCCCTCTGTTCTGCAGTTTTCCCCACAGTTCCCACTTTTTTCCAATCTGTTCGCTCTGCTCCCATTGGTTCCCCTCTGTTCTGCAGTGTTCCCCACTTTTTCCAATCCGTCCCCCCTCTGCCCTTTCTTTCCCCTCTGTCCTGCATTGTCCTTCGTGATTCCCCATTTTTTCCAATCCGTTCCACCTGCTCCCTTGGTTCCCCTCTGTCCTGCAGTGTTCCCCATGATTCCCCAATTTTGCCAATGTATACCCCCTGCTCCCTTTGTTTCCTCACTCTTCTACATTTTTCCACACTGTTCCCCACTTTTTCCAATCTGTTTCCCCCGATCCCTTTGGTTCCCCACTGTTCTGCAGTATTCCCCACATTTCCACTATTTTCGAATTTGTTCGCCGTGATCGCTTTGGTTCCTCTCTGTCTGCATTGTTCTTCACAGTTCCCCACTTTATCCAATCCGTTCCCCCCTGCTCCCTTTGGTTCCCCTCTGTCCTGCAGTGTTCCCCACTTCTCAACTTCTTTCCGATATGCTCGACGTGATCCATTTCGTTCCCCTCTGTTCTGCAGTGTTTCCCACGGTTCCCCACTTTTTCCAATCCGTTCCCGCTGCTCCCTTTGGTTCCCCACTGTTTTGCAGTGTTCGCCATGGTTCTGCACTTTTTCCAATCTGTTCCCCATGCTCCGTTTAGTTCCCCTCTATTCTGCAGTGTCCCCAAGGTGCACACTTTTTCGAATCTGTTCACCCTGCTCCCTTTGTTTCCCCTCTGTCCTGCAGTGTTCCCCACGTTTCCCCACTTTTTCCTATCAGTTCGCCCTGCTCCCTTTGTTTCCCCTCTGTCCTCCAATGTTCTCCACGGTTCCCCACTTTTTCCAATCCATTCCCCCTGCTCCTTTTGGTTCCCCACTGTTCTGCAGAACTCCCCACGATTCCCCACTTTTTCCAATCTGTTCCCCCTGCTCCGTTTGGTTCTCCTTTATTCTGCAGTGTTCAACAAGGTTCCCCACTTTTCCGAGCTGTTCCCCCTGCTCCCTTTGGTTCTGCAGTGTTCTGCAGTGTTCCCCACGGTTACCCACTTTTTCCAAACTGTTCCCCCTGCTCCCTTTGGTTCCCCACTGTTCTGCAGTGTTGCCCACTTCTCAACTTCTTTCCGATATGCTCGCCGTGCTCCATTTCGTTCCCCTCTGTTCTGCAGTGTTTCCCACGGTTCCCCACTTTTTCCAATCCGTTCCCGCTGCTCCCTTTGGTTCCCCACTGTTTTGCAGTGTTCGCCATGGTTCTGCACTTTTTCCAATCTGTTCCCCATGCTCCGTTTAGTTCCCCTCTATTCTGCAGTGTTCCCAAAGGTTGCACACTTTTTCAAATCTGTTCACCCTGCTCCCTTTGTTTCCCCTCTGTCCTGCAGTGTTCCCCACATTTCCCCACTTTTTCCAATCAGTTCGTCCTGCTCTCTTTGTTTCCCCTCGGTCCTGCAGTGTTTCCCACCGTTACCCACTTTTTCGAATCCATTCCCCCTGCTCCCTTTGGTTCCCCACTGTTCTGCATTTTTCCACACAGTTCCCCACTTTTTCCAATCCGTTCCACCTGCACCCTTGGTTCCCCTCTGTTCTGCACTGTTCCCCATGGTTCCCCAATTTTTCCAATGTATACCCCCTGCTCCCTTTGTTTCCTCACTCTTCTGCATTTTTCCACACTGTTCCCCACTTTTTCCAATCTGTTTTCCCGCTCCCTTTGGTTCCCCACTGTTCTGCAGTATTCCCCACTTCTCCACTATTTTCCAATTTGTTCGCCATGATCGCTTTGGTTCCTCTCTGTCTGCAGTGTTCTTCACAGTTCCCCACTTTATCCAATCCGTTCCCCCTGCTCCGTTTGGTTCCCCTCTGTTCTGCAGTGTTCCCCACGGTTCCCCATTTTTTCCACTCCATTCCCCCTGCTCCCTTTGGTTCCCCACTGTTCTGTACATTTCCACATAATCCCCCAATTTTACAATTCTGTACCCCGTACTCTATTCGGTTCCCCTCTGTTCTGCAGTGTTCCCCACGGTTCCCCTCTTTTTCTAATCAGTTGCCCTTGCTCCTTTGCTACCCCTCTGTTCTGCAGTGTTCCCCACGGTTCCCCTCTTTTTCTAATCAGTTGCCCTTGCTCCTTTGCTACCCCTCTGTTCTGCAGTGTTCCCCACGGTTCTTCACATTTTTTCCAATCTGTTCCCCTTCTCCCTTTTTTCCCCTCTGTTCTGCAGTGTTCTCCACAGTTCCCCACTTTTTTCCAATCTGTTCCCCCTGCTCCTTTGGTTCCACTCACTTCTGCATTTTCCACACCGTTGCCCACTTTTTCCAATCTGTATCCCCTGCTCCCTTTTTTTTCCTCACTCTTCTGCATTTTCCACACCGTTCCCCACTTTTTCCAATCTGTTCCCCCTGCTCCCTTTGTTTCCTCACTCTTCTGCATTTTTCCACACTGTTCCCCACTTTTTCCAATCTGTTTCCCCCGCTCTCTTTGGTTCCCCACCGTTCTGCAGTATTCCCCACTTTTCCACTATTTTCGAATTTGTTCGCCGTGATCGCTTTGGTTCCTCTCTTTCTGCAGTGTTCTTCACAGTTCCCCACTTTATCCAATCCTTTCCCCCTGCTCCCGTTGGTTCCCCTCTATTCTGCAGTTTTCTATACAGTTCCCCACATTTTCCAATCCGTTACCCCTGCTCCCTTTGTTTCCCTTCTGTTCTGCAGTGTTCTCCACGGTCACCCGACTTTTTCCAATCTGTTCCTCCTGCTCCCTTTGGTTCCCCACTCTTCTGCATTTTTCCACACAGTTCCCCACTTTTTCCAATCCGTTCCACCTGCTCCCTTGGTTCCCCTCTGTTCTGCAGTGCTCCCCATGGTTCCCCAATTTTTCCAATGTATACCCCCTGCTCCCTTTGTTTCCTCACTCTTCTTCATTTTTCCACACTGTTCCCCACTTTTTCCACTCTGTTTTCCCCGCTCCCTTTGGTTCCCCACTGTTCTGCAGTATTCCCCACTTCTCCACTATTTTCCAATTTGTTCGCCATGATCGCTTTGGTTCCTCTCTGTCTGCAGTGTTCTTCACAGTTCCCCACTTTATCCAATCCGTTCCCCCTGCTCCCTTTGTTTCCCCTCTGTCCTGCAATGTTCTCCACGGTTCCCC
Organism: Narcine bancroftii; assembly: GCF_036971445.1. NCBI lineage: Eukaryota > Metazoa > Chordata > Chondrichthyes > Torpediniformes > Narcinidae > Narcine > Narcine bancroftii. Next base: position 1,398,886 of record NW_027211900.1, on the reverse strand, counting down.
ACTTTTTCCAATCCATTGCCCCTACTCCTTTTGGTTCCCCACTGTTCTGCAGAACTCCCCACGATTCCCCACTTTTTCCAATCTGTTCCCCCTGCTCCGTTTGGTTCTCCTTTATTCTGCAGTGTTCCCCACGGTTCCCCACTTTTCCGAGCTGTTCCCCCTGCTCCCTTTGGTTCCGCAGTGTTCTGCAGTTTTCCCCACGATTACCCACTTTTTCCAAACCGTTCCCCCTGCTCCCTTTGGTTCCCCTCTGTCCTGCAGTGTTTCCCACGGTTACCCACTTTTTCCAATCCATTCCCCCTGCTCCCTTTGGTTCCCCTCTGTCCTGCATTTTCCCCCACAGTTCCCCACTTTTCCAATCCGTTCCCCTTGCTCCCTTTAGTTCCCCTCTGTACTGCAGTGCTCCCCACGGTTCCCCACATTTTCCAATCCGTTCTCCCTGCTCCCTTTGTTTCCCACTGTTCTGCATTTTTCCAAACGGTACCCCGATTTTTCCAATCTGTTCCCATGCTCCATTTGCTTCCCCTCTTTTCTGCAATATTCCCCACTGTTCCCCACTTTTTGCAATCTGTTCCCCCTGCTCCCTTTGGTTCCCCACTGTTCTGCAGTGTTCGCCAACGGTTCCCCACTTTTTCCAACCTGTACCTCCTGTTCCCTTTGGTTCCCCTCTGTCCTGCAGTGTTCCCCACGGTTCCACATTTTTTCCAATCTGTTCGCCGTGCTCCCTTTGTTTCCTCACTCTTCTGCATTTTTCCACACTGTTCCCCACTTTTTCCACTCTGTTTTCCCCGCTCCCTTTGGTTCCCCACTGTTCTGCAGTATTCCCCACTTCTCCACTATTTTCCAATTTGTTCGCCATGATCGCTTTGGTTCCTCTGTCTGCAGTGTTCTTCACAGTTCCCCACTTTATCCAATCCGTTCCCCCTGCTCCGTTTGGTTCCCCTCTGTTCTGCAGTGTTCCCCACGGTTCCCCATTTTTTCCACTCCGTTCCCCCTGCTCCCTTTGGTTCCCCACTGTTCTGTAGATTTCCACATAATCCCCCAATTTTTCGAATCTGTACCCCGTACTCCATTCGGTTCCCCTCTGTTCTGCAGTGTTCCCCATGGTTCCCCTCTTTTTCTAATCAGTTGCCCTTGCTCCTTTGGTTCCCCTCTGTTCTGCAGTGTTCCCCACGGTTCTTCACATTTTTTCCAATCTGTTCCCCTTCTCCCTTTTTTCCCCCTCTGTCCTGCATTGTCCTTCGTGATTCCCCATTTTTTCCAATCCGTTCCACCTGCTCCCTTGGTTCCCCTCTGTCCTGCAGTGTTCCCCATGATTCCCCAATTTTGCCAATGTATACCCCCTGCTCCCTTTGTTTCCTCACTCTTCTACATTTTTCCACACTGTTCCCCACTTTTTCCAATCTGTTTCCCCCGATCCCTTTGGTTCCCCACTGTTCTGCAGTATTCCCCACATTTCCACTATTTTCGAATTTGTTCGCCGTGATCGCTTTGGTTCCTCTCTGTCTGCATTGTTCTTCACAGTTCCCCACTTTATCCAATCCGTTCCCCCCTGCTCCCTTTGGTTCCCCTCTGTCCTGCAGTGTTCCCCACTTCTCAACTTCTTTCCGATATGCTCGACGTGATCCATTTCGTTCCCCTCTGTTCTGCAGTGTTTCCCACGGTTCCCCACTTTTTCCAATCCGTTCCCGCTGCTCCCTTTGGTTCCCCACTGTTTTGCAGTGTTCGCCATGGTTCTGCACTTTTTCCAATCTGTTCCCCATGCTCCGTTTAGTTGCCCTCTATTCTGCAGTGTCCCCAAGGTGCACACTTTTTCGAATCTGTTCACCCTGCTCCCTTTGTTTCCCCTCTGTCCTGCAGTGTTCCCCACGTTTCCCCACTTTTTCCTATCAGTTCGCCCTGCTCCCTTTGTTTCCCCTCTGTCCTCCAATGTTCTCCACGGTTCCCCACTTTTTCCAATCCATTCCCCCTGCTCCTTTTGGTTCCCCACTGTTCTGCAGAACTCCCCACGATTCCCCACTTTTTCCAATCTGTTCCCCCTGCTCCGTTTGGTTCTCCTTTATTCTGCAGTGTTCAACAAGGTTCCCCACTTTTCCGAGCTGTTCCCCCTGCTCCCTTTGGTTCTGCAGTGTTCTGCAGTGTTCCCCACGGTTACCCACTTTTTCCAAACTGTTCCCCCTGCTCCCTTTGGTTCCCCACTGTTCTGCAGTGTTGCCCACTTCTCAACTTCTTTCCGATATGCTCGCCGTGCTCCATTTCGTTCCCCTCTGTTCTGCAGTGTTTCCCACGGTTCCCCACTTTTTCCAATCCGTTCCCGCTGCTCCCTTTGGTTCCCCACTGTTTTGCAGTGTTCGCCATGGTTCTGCACTTTTTCCAATCTGTTCCCCATGCTCCGTTTAGTTCCCCTCTATTCTGCAGTGTTCCCAAAGGTTGCACACTTTTTCGAATCTGTTCACCCTGCTCCCTTTGTTTCCCCTCTGTCCTGCAGTGTTCCCCACATTTCCCCACTTTTTCCAATCAGTTCGTCCTGCTCTCTTTGTTTCCCCTCGGTCCTGCAGTGTTTCCCACCGTTACCCACTTTTTCGAATCCATTCCCCCTGCTCCCTTTGGTTCCCCACTGTTCTGCATTTTTCCACACAGTTCCCCACTTTTTCCAATCCGTTCCACCTGCTCCCTTGGTTCCCCTCTGTTCTGCACTGTTCCCCATGGTTCCCCAATTTTTCCAATGTATACCCCCTGCTCCCTTTGTTTCCTCACTCTTCTGCATTTTTCCACACTGTTCCCCACTTTTTCCAATCTGTTTTCCCGCTCCCTTTGGTTCCCCACTGTTCTGCAGTATTCCCCACTTCTCCACTATTTTCCAATTTGTTCGCCATGATCGCTTTGGTTCCTCTCTGTCTGCAGTGTTCTTCACAGTTCCCCACTTTATCCAATCCGTTCCCCCTGCTCCGTTTGGTTCCCCTCTGTTCTGCAGTGTTCCCCACGGTTCCCCATTTTTTCCACTCCATTCCCCCTGCTCCCTTTGGTTCCCCACTGTTCTGTACATTTCCACATAATCCCCCAATTTTACCAATCTGTACCCCGTACTCTATTCGGTTCCCCTCTGTTCTGCAGTGTTCCCCACGGTTCCCCTCTTTTTCTAATCAGTTGCCCTTGCTCCTTTGCTACCCCTCTGTTCTGCAGTGTTCCCCACGGTTCCCCTCTTTTTCTAATCAGTTGCCCTTGCTCCTTTGCTACCCCTCTGTTCTGCAGTGTTCCCCACGGTTCTTCACATTTTTTCCAATCTGTTCCCCTTCTCCCTTTTTTCCCCTCTGTTCTGCAGTGTTCTCCACAGTTCCCCACTTTTTTCCAATCTGTTCCCCCTGCTCCTTTGGTTCCACTCACTTCTGCATTTTCCACACCGTTGCCCACTTTTTCCAATCTGTATCCCCTGCTCCCTTTTTTTTCCTCACTCTTCTGCATTTTCCACACCGTTCCCCACTTTTTCCAATCTGTTCCCCCTGCTCCCTTTGTTTCCTCACTCTTCTGCATTTTTCCACACTGTTCCCCACTTTTTCCAATCTGTTTCCCCCGCTCTCTTTGGTTCCCCACCGTTCTGCAGTATTCCCCACTTTTCCACTATTTTCGAATTTGTTCGCCGTGATCGCTTTGGTTCCTCTCTTTCTGCAGTGTTCTTCACAGTTCCCCACTTTATCCAATCCTTTCCCCCTGCTCCCGTTGGTTCCCCTCTATTCTGCAGTTTTCTATACAGTTCCCCACATTTTCCAATCCGTTACCCCTGCTCCCTTTGTTTCCCTTCTGTTCTGCAGTGTTCTCCACGGTCACCCGACTTTTTCCAATCTGTTCCTCCTGCTCCCTTTGGTTCCCCACTCTTCTGCATTTTTCCACACAGTTCCCCACTTTTTCCAATCCGTTCCACCTGCTCCCTTGGTTCCCCTCTGTTCTGCAGTGCTCCCCATGGTTCCCCAATTTTTCCAATGTATACCCCCTGCTCCCTTTGTTTCCTCACTCTTCTTCATTTTTCCACACTGTTCCCCACTTTTTCCACTCTGTTTTCCCCGCTCCCTTTGGTTCCCCACTGTTCTGCAGTATTCCCCACTTCTCCACTATTTTCCAATTTGTTCGCCATGATCGCTTTGGTTCCTCTCTGTCTGCAGTGTTCTTCACAGTTCCCCACTTTATCCAATCCGTTCCCCCTGCTCCCTTTGTTTCCCCTCTGTCCTGCAATGTTCTCCACGGTTCCCCACTTTTTCCAATCCATTGCCCCTACTCCATTTGGTTCCCCACTGTTCTGCAGAACTCCCCACGATTCCCCACTTTTTCCAATCTGTTCCCCCTGCTCCGTTTGGTTCTCCTTTATTCTGCAGTGTTCCCCACGGTTCCCCACTTTTCCGAGCTGTTCCCCCTGCTCCCTTTGGTTCCGCAGTGTTCTGCAGTTTTCCCCACGATTACCCACTTTTTCCAAACCGTTCCCCCTGCTCCCTTTGGTTCCCCTCTGTCCTGCAGTGTTTCCCACGGTTACCCACTTTTTCCAATCCATTCCCCCTGCTCCCTTTGGTTCCCCTCTGTCCTGCATTTTCCCCCACAGTTCCCCACTTTTCCAATCCGTTCCCCTTGCTCCCTTTAGTTCCCCTCTGTACTGCAGTGCTCCCCACGGTTCCCCACATTTTCCAATCCGTTCTCCCTGCTCCCTTTGTTTCCCACTGTTCTGCATTTTTCCACACGGTACCCCGATTTTTCCAATCTGTTCCCATGCTCCATTTGCTTCCCCTCTTTTCTGCAATATTCCCCACTGTTCCCCACTTTTTGCAATCTGTTCCCCCTGCTCCCTTTGGTTCCCCACTGTTCTGCAGTGTTCGCCAACGGTTCCCCACTTTTTCCAACCTGTACCTCCTGTTCCCTTTGGTTCCCCTCTGTCCTGCAGTGTTCCCCACGGTTCCACATTTTTTCCAATCTGTTCGCCGTGCTCCCTTTGTTTCCTCACTCTTCTGCATTTTTCCACACTGTTCCCCACTTTTTCCACTCTGTTTTCCCCGCTCCCTTTGGTTCCCCACTGTTCTGCAGTATTCCCCACTTCTCCACTATTTTCCAATTTGTTCGCCATGATCGCTTTGGTTCCTCTGTCTGCAGTGTTCTTCACAGTTCCCCACTTTATCCAATCCGTTCCCCCTGCTCCGTTTGGTTCCCCTCTGTTCTGCAGTGTTCCCCACGGTTCCCCATTTTTTCCACTCCGTTCCCCCTGCTCCCTTTGGTTCCCCACTGTTCTGTAGATTTCCACATAATCCCCCAATTTTTCGAATCTGTACCCCGTACTCCATTCGGTTCCCCTCTGTTCTGCAGTGTTCCCCATGGTTCCCCTCTTTTTCTAATCAGTTGCCCTTGCTCCTTTGGTTCCCCTCTGTTCTGCAGTGTTCCCCACGGTTCTTCACATTTTTTCCAATCTGTTCCCCTTCTCCCTTTTTTCCCCCTCTGTCCTGCATTGTCCTTCGTGATTCCCCATTTTTTCCAATCCGTTCCACCTGCTCCCTTGGTTCCCCTCTGTCCTGCAGTGTTCCCCATGATTCCCCAATTTTGCCAATGTATACCCCCTGCTCCCTTTGTTTCCTCACTCTTCTACATTTTTCCACACTGTTCCCCACTTTTTCCAATCTGTTTCCCCCGATCCCTTTGGTTCCCCACTGTTCTGCAGTATTCCCCACATTTCCACTATTTTCGAATTTGTTCGCCGTGATCGCTTTGGTTCCTCTCTGTCTGCATTGTTCTTCACAGTTCCCCACTTTATCCAATCCGTTCCCCCCTGCTCCCTTTGGTTCCCCTCTGTCCTGCAGTGTTCCCCACTTCTCAACTTCTTTCCGATATGCTCGACGTGATCCATTTCGTTCCCCTCTGTTCTGCAGTGTTTCCCACGGTTCCCCACTTTTTCCAATCCGTTCCCGCTGCTCCCTTTGGTTCCCCACTGTTTTGCAGTGTTCGCCATGGTTCTGCACTTTTTCCAATCTGTTCCCCATGCTCCGTTTAGTTGCCCTATATTCTGCAGTGTCCCCAAGGTGCACACTTTTTCGAATCTGTTCACCCTGCTCCCTTTGTTTCCCCTCTGTCCTGCAGTGTTCCCCACGTTTCCCCACTTTTTCCTATCAGTTCGCCCTGCTCCCTTTGTTTCCCCTCTGTCCTCCAATGTTCTCCACGGTTCCCCACTTTTTCCAATCCATTCCCCCTGCTCCTTTTGGTTCCCCACTGTTCTGCAGAACTCCCCACGATTCCCCACTTTTTCCAATCTGTTCCCCCTGCTCCGTTTGGTTCTCCTTTATTCTGCAGTGTTCAACAAGGTTCCCCACTTTTCCGAGCTGTTCCCCCTGCTCCCTTTGGTTCTGCAGTGTTCTGCAGTGTTCCCCACGGTTACCCACTTTTTCCAAACTGTTCCCCCTGCTCCCTTTGGTTCCCCACTGTTCTGCAGTGTTGCCCACTTCTCAACTTCTTTCCGATATGCTCGCCGTGCTCCATTTCGTTCCCCTCTGTTCTGCAGTGTTTCCCACGGTTCCCCACTTTTTCCAATCCGTTCCCGCTGCTCCCTTTGGTTCCCCACTGTTTTGCAGTGTTCGCCATGGTTCTGCACTTTTTCCAATCTGTTCCCCATGCTCCGTTTAGTTCCCCTCTATTCTGCAGTGTTCCCAAAGGTTGCACACTTTTTCGAATCTGTTCACCCTGCTCCCTTTGTTTCCCCTCTGTCCTGCAGTGTTCCCCACATTTCCCCACTTTTTCCAATCAGTTCGTCCTGCTCTCTTTGTTTCCCCTCGGTCCTGCAGTGTTTCCCACCGTTACCCACTTTTTCGAATCCATTCCCCCTGCTCCCTTTGGTTCCCCACTGTTCTGCATTTTTCCACACAGTTCCCCACTTTTTCCAATCCGTTCCACCTGCTCCCTTGGTTCCCCTCTGTTCTGCACTGTTCCCCATGGTTCCCCAATTTTTCCAATGTATACCCCCTGCTCCCTTTGTTTCCTCACTCTTCTGCATTTTTCCACACTGTTCCCCACTTTTTCCAATCTGTTTTCCCGCTCCCTTTGGTTCCCCACTGTTCTGCAGTATTCCCCACTTCTCCACTATTTTCCAATTTGTTCGCCATGATCGCTTTGGTTCCTCTCTGTCTGCAGTGTTCTTCACAGTTCCCCACTTTATCCAATCCGTTCCCCCTGCTCCGTTTGGTTCCCCTCTGTTCTGCAGTGTTCCCCACGGTTCCCCATTTTTTCCACTCCATTCCCCCTGCTCCCTTTGGTTCCCCACTGTTCTGTACATTTCCACATAATCCCCCAATTTTACCAATCTGTACCCCGTACTCTATTCGGTTCCCCTCTGTTCTGCAGTGTTCCCCACGGTTCCCCTCTTTTTCTAATCAGTTGCCCTTGCTCCTTTGCTACCCCTCTGTTCTGCAGTGTTCCCCACGGTTCCCCTCTTTTTCTAATCAGTTGCCCTTGCTCCTTTGCTACCCCTCTGTTCTGCAGTGTTCCCCACGGTTCTTCACATTTTTTCCAATCTGTTCCCCTTCTCCCTTTTTTCCCCTCTGTTCTGCAGTGTTCTCCACAGTTCCCCACTTTTTTCCAATCTGTTCCCCCTGCTCCTTTGGTTCCACTCACTTCTGCATTTTCCACACCGTTGCCCACTTTTTCCAATCTGTATCCCCTGCTCCCTTTTTTTTCCTCACTCTTCTGCATTTTCCACACCGTTCCCCACTTTTTCCAATCTGTTCCCCCTGCTCCCTTTGTTTCCTCACTCTTCTGCATTTTTCCACACTGTTCCCCACTTTTTCCAATCTGTTTCCCCCGCTCTCTTTGGTTCCCCACCGTTCTGCAGTATTCCCCACTTTTCCACTATTTTCGAATTTGTTCGCCGTGATCGCTTTGGTTCCTCTCTTTCTGCAGTGTTCTTCACAGTTCCCCACTTTATCCAATCCTTTCCCCCTGCTCCCGTTGGTTCCCCTCTATTCTGCAGTTTTCTATACAGTTCCCCACATTTTCCAATCCGTTACCCCTGCTCCCTTTGTTTCCCTTCTGTTCTGCAGTGTTCTCCACGGTCACCCGACTTTTTCCAATCTGTTCCTCCTGCTCCCTTTGGTTCCCCACTCTTCTGCATTTTTCCACACAGTTCCCCACTTTTTCCAATCCGTTCCACCTGCTCCCTTGGTTCCCCTCTGTTCTGCAGTGCTCCCCATGGTTCCCCAATTTTTCCAATGTATACCCCCTGCTCCCTTTGTTTCCTCACTCTTCTTCATTTTTCCACACTGTTCCCCACTTTTTCCACTCTGTTTTCCCCGCTCCCTTTGGTTCCCCACTGTTCTGCAGTATTCCCCACTTCTCCACTATTTTCCAATTTGTTCGCCATGATCGCTTTGGTTCCTCTCTGTCTGCAGTGTTCTTCACAGTTCCCCACTTTATCCAATCCGTTCCCCCTGCTCCCTTTGTTTCCCCTCTGTCCTGCAATGTTCTCCACGGTTCGCCACTTTTTCCAATCCATTGCCCCTACTCCTTTTGGTTCCCCACTGTTCTGCAGAACTCCCCACGATTCCCCACTTTTTCCAATCTGTTCCCCCTGCTCCGTTTGGTTCTCCTTTATTCTGCAGTGTTCCCCACGGTTCCCCACTTTTCCGAGCTGTTCCCCCTGCTCCCTTTGGTTCCGCAGTGTTCTGCAGTTTTCCCCACGATTACCCACTTTTTCCAAACCGTTCCCCCTGCTCCCTTTGGTTCCCCTCTGTCCTGCAGTGTTTCCCACGGTTACCCACTTTTTCCAATCCATTCCCCCTGCTCCCTTTGGTTCCCCTCTGTCCTGCATTTTCCCCCACAGTTCCCCACTTTTCCAATCCGTTCCCCTTGCTCCCTTTAGTTCCCCTCTGTACTGCAGTGCTCCCCACGGTTCCCCACTTTTCCGAGTTCTTCCCTCTGCTCCCTTTGGGTCCTCTCTGTTCTGCAGTGTTCCCCACAGTTCCCCACTTTTTCCAATGTATACCCCCTGCTCCCTTTGTTTCCTCACTCTTCTGCATTTTCCACACTGTTCCCCACTTTTTCCAATCTTTTTCCCCTGCTCCCTTTGGTTCTCCTCTTTTCTGCAGTGTTTCCCAGGATTCCCCAATTTTTCCAATCTGTTCTCCCTGCTCCCTTTGGTTCCCCTCTGTCCTGCAGTGTTCCCCACGCCTCCACACTTTTTCCAATCTGTTCGCCGTGCTCTCTTTGGTTCCCCTCTGTTCAACAGTGTTCCCCACAGTTCCCCACTTTTTCCAATCTGTTCCCCCTGCTCCCTTTGGTTCCCCTCCGTCCTGCACTGTCCTCCATTGTTTCCCAATTTTTCCAATCTCTTCCCCGTGCTCCTTTGGTTCCACTCTGTAGTGCTGTGTTCCTAACGGTTCCCCACATTTTCCAATCCGTTCCCCCTGCTTCCTTTGTTTCCGCTCTGTTCTGCAGTGTTCCAAACACTTCCCCACTTTTTCCAATCCGTTCACCCTGCTCCCGTTGTTTCTACACTCTTCTGCATTTTTCCACACCGTTCCCCACTTTTTCCAATCTGTTCGCCCTGCTCCCATTGTTTCCCCTCGGTTCTGCAGTGTTCCACACAGTTCCCCACTTTTTCCAATCCGTTCCCCCTGTGCCCTTTCTTTCCCCTCTGTCCTGCATTGTCCTTCGCAATTCCCCACTTTTTCCAATCCGTTCCACCTGCTCCGTTGGTTCCCCTCTGTTCTGCAGTGTTCCCCACGGTTCCGCAATTTTTCCAATGTATACCCCCCGCTCCCTTTGGTTCCCCACTGTTCTGCAGTATTCCCCACTTTTCCACTATTTTCAAATTTGTTCGCCGTGATCGCTTTGGTTCCTCTCTTTCTGCAGTGTTCTTCACAGTTCCCCACTTTATCCAATCCGTTCCCCCTGCTCCCTTTGGTTCCCCTCTGTCCTGCAGTGTTCCCCACTTCTCAACTTCTTTCCGATATGCTCGCCGTGCTCCATTTCGTTCCCCTCTGTTCTGCAGTGTTTCCCACAGTTCCCCACTTTTTCCAATCCGTTCCCGCTGCTCCCTTTGGTTCCCCACTGTTTTGCAGTGTTCGCCATGGTTCTGCACTTTTTCCAATCTGTTCCCTTTGCTCCGTTTAGTTCCCCTCTATTCTGCAGTGTTCCCCAAGGTTGCACACTTTTTCGAATCTGTTCACCCTGCTCCCTTTGTTTCCCCTCTGTCCTGCAGTGTTCCCCACGTTTCCCCACTTTTTCCAATCCATTCCCCCTGCTCCTTTTGGTTCCCCACTGTTCTGCCGAACTCTCCACGATTCCCCACTTTTTCCAATCTGTTCCCCCTGCTCCGTTTGGTTCACCTTCATTCTGCAGTGTTCCCCACGGTTCCCCACTTTTCCGAGCTGTTCCCCCCGCTCCCTTTGGTTCCCCAGTGTTCTGCAGTATTCCCCACTTTTCCACTATTTTCAAATTTGTTCGCCGTGATCGCTTTGGTTCCTCTCTTTCTGCAGTGTTCTTCACAGTTCCCCACTTTTTCCAAACCGTTCCCCCTGCTCCCTTTGGTTCCCCACTGTTCTGCAGTGTTGCCCACTTCTCAACTTCTTTCCGATATGCTCGCCGTGCTCCATTTCGTTCCCCTCTGTTCTGCAGTGTTTCCCACGGTTCCCCACTTTTTCCAATCCGTTCCCGCTGCTCCCTTTGGTTCCCCACTGTTTTGCAGTGTTCGCCATGGTTCTGCACTTTTTCCAATCTGTTCCCCATGCTCTGTTTAGTTCCCCTCTATTCTGCAGTGTTCCCCAAGGTTGCACACTTTTTCAAATCTGTTCACCCTGCTCCCTTTGTTTCCCCTCTGTCCTGCAGTGTTCCCCACATTTCCCCACTTTTTCCAATCAGTTTGCCCTGCTCTCTTTGTTTCCCCTCGGTCCTGCAGTGTTTCCCACCGTTACCCACTTTTTCGAATCCATTCCCCCTGCTCCCTTTGGTTCCCCACTGTTATGCATTTCTCCACACAGTTCCCCACTTTTTCCAATCCGTTCCACCTGCTCCCTTGGTTCCCCTCTGTTCTGCACTGTTCCCCATGGTTCCCCAATTTTTCCAATGTATACCCCCTGCTCCCTTTGTTTCCTCACTCTTCTGCATTTTTCCACACTGTTCCCCACTTTTTCCACTCTGTTTTCCCCGCTCCCTTTGGTTCCCAACTGTTCTGCAGTATTCCCCACTTCTCCACTATTTTCCAATTTGTTCGCCATGATCGCTTTGGTTCCTCTCTGTCTGCAGTGTTCTTCGCAGTTCCCCACTTTATCCAATCCGTTCCCCCTGCTCCGTTTGGTTCCCCTCTGTTTTGCAGTGTTCCCCACGATTCCCCATTTTTTCCACTCCATTCCCCCTGCTCCCTTTTGTTCCCCACTGTTCTGTACATTTCCACATAATCCCCCAATTTTTCCAATCTGTACCCCGTACTCTATTCGGTTCCCCTCTGTTCTGCAGTGTTCCCCACGGTTCCCCTCTTTTTCTAATCAGTTGCCCTTGCTCCTTTGCTACCCCTCTGTTCTGCAGTGTTCCCCACGGTTCTTCACATTTTTTTCCAATCTGTTCCCCTTCTCCCTTTTTTCCCCTCTGTTCTGCAGTGTTCTCCACAGTTCCCCACTTTTTTCCAATCTGTTCCGCCTGCTCCTTTGGTTCCACTCACTTCTGCATTTTCCACACCGTTGCCCACTTTTTCCAATCTGTATCCCCTGCTCCCTTTTTTTTCCTCACTCTTCTGCATTTTCCACACCGTTCCCCACTTTTTCCAATCTGTTCCCCCTGCTCCCTTTGTTTCCTCACTCTTCTGCATTTTTCCACACTGTTCCCGACTTTTTCCAATCTGTTTCCCCCGCTCTCTTTGGTTCCCCACCGTTCTGCAGTATTCCCCACTTTTCCACTATTTTCGAATTTGTTCGCCGTGATCGCTTTGGTTCCTCTCTTTCTGCAGTGTTCTTCACAGTTCCCCACTTTATCCAATCCTTTCCCCCTGCTCCCGTTGGTTCCCCTCTATTCTGCAGTTTTCTATACAGTTCCCCACATTTTCCAATCCGTTACCCCTGCTCCCTTTGTTTCCCTTCTGTTCTGCAGTGTTCTCCACGGTCCCCGACGTTTTCCAATCTGTTCCTCCTGCTCCCTTTGGTTCCCCACTCTTCTGCATTTTTCCACACAGTTCCCCACTTTTTCCAATCCGTTCCACCTGCTCCCTTGGTTCCCCTCTGTTCTGCAGTGTTCCCCATGGTTCCCCAATTTTTCCAATGTATACCCCCTGCTCCCTTTCTTTCCTCACTCTTCTGCATTTTTCCACACTGTTCCCCACTTTTTCCACTCTGTTTTCCCCGCTCCCTTTGGTTCCCCATTGTTCTGCAGTATTCCCCACTTCTCCACTATTTTCCAATTTGTTCGCCATGATCGCTTTGGTTCCTCTCTGTCTGCAGTGTTCTTCACAGTTCCCCACTTTATCCAATCCATTCCCCCTGCTCCCTTTGTTTCCCCTCTGTCCTGCAATGTTCTCCACGGTTCCCCACTTTTTCCAATCCATTCCCCCTACTCCTTTTGGTTCCCCACTGTTCTGCAGAACTCCCCACGATTCCCCACTTTTTCCAATCTGTTCCCCCTGCTCCGTTTGGTTCTCCTTTATTCTGCAGTGTTCCCCACGGTTCCCCACTTTTCCGAGCTGTTCCCCCTGCTCCCTTTGGTTCCGCAGTGTTCTGCAGTTTTCCCCACGATTACCCACTTTTTCCAAACCGTTCCCCCTGCTCCCTTTGGTTCCCCTCTGTCCTGCAGTGTTTCCCACGGTTACCCACTTTTTCCAATCCATTCCCCCTGCTCCCTTTGGTTCCCCTCTGTCCTGCATTTTCCCCCACAGTTCCCCACTTTTCCAATCCGTTCCCCTTGCTCCCTTTAGTTCCCCTCTGTACTGCAGTGCTCCCCACGGTTCCCCACATTTTCCAATCCGTTCTCCCTGCTCCCTTTGTTTCCCACTGTTCTGCATTTTTCCACACGGTTCCCCGATTTTTCCAATCTGTTCCCATGCTCCATTTGCTTCCCCTCTTTCCTGCAATATTCCCCACTGTTCCCCACTTTTTGCAATCTGTTCCCCCTGCTCCCTTTGGTTCCCCACTGTTCTGCAGTGTTCGCCAACGGTTCCCCACTTTTTCCAACCTGACCCTCCTGTTCCCTTTGGTTCCCCTCTGTCCTGCAGTGTTCCCCACGGTTCCACATTTTTTCCAATCTGTTCGCCGTGCTCCCTTTGTTTCCTCACTCTTCTGCATTTTTCCACACTGTTCCCCCCTTTTTCCAATCCGTCCCCCCTGATCCCTTTGGTTCCCCTCTGTTCTGCAGTTTTCCCCACAGTTCCCACTTTTTTCCAATCTGTTCGCTCTGCTCCCATTTGTTCCCCTCTATTCTGCAGTATTCCCCACAGTTCCCCACTTTTTCCAATCCGTTCCCCCTGTGCCCTTTCTTTCCCCTCTGTCCTGCATTGTCCTTCGTGATTCCCCATTTTTTCCAATCCGTTCCACCTGCTCCCTTGGTTCCCTTCTGTCCTGCAGTGTTCCCCATGATTCCCCAATTTTTCCATTGTATACCCCCTGCTCCCTTTGTTTCCTCACTCTTCTACATTTTTCCACACTGCTCCCCACTTTTTCCAATCTGTTTCCCCCGATCCCTTTGGTTCCCCACTGTTCTGCAGTATTCCCCACATTTCCACTATTTTCGAATTTGTTCGCCGTGATCGCTTTGGTTCCTCTCTGTCTGCATTGTTCTTCACAGTTCCCCACTTTATCCAATCCGTTCCCCCCTGCTCCCTTTGTTTCCCCTCTGTCCTGCAGTGTTCCCCACTTCTCAACTTTTTTCCGATATGCTCGACATGATCCATTTCGTTCCCCTCTGTTCTGCAGTGTTTCCCACGGTTCCCCACTTTTTCCAATCAGTTCCCGCTGCTCCCCTTGGTTCCCCACTGTTTTGCAGTGTTCGCCATGGTTCTGCACTTTTTCCAATCTGTTCCCCATGCTCCGTTTAGTTCCCCTCTATTCTGCAGTGTTCCCCAAGGTGCACACTTTTTCAAATCTGTTCACCCTGCTCCCTTTGTTTCCCCTCTGTCCTGCAGTGTTCCCCACGTTTCCCCACTTTTTCCAATCAGTTCGCCCTGCTCCCTTTGTTTCCCCTCTGTCCTCCAATGTTCTCCACGGTTCCCCACATTTTCCAATCCATTCCCCCTGCTCCTTTTGGTTCCCCACTGTTCTGCAGAACTCCCCACGATTCCCCACTTTTCCCAATCTGTTCCCCCTGCTCTGTTTGGTTCTCCTTTATTCTGCAGTGTTCAACAAGGTTCCCCACTTTTCCGAGCTGTTCCCCCTGCTCCCTTTGGTTCTGCAGTGTTCTGCAGTGTTCCCCACGGTTACCCACTTTTTCCAAACCATTCCCCCTGCTCCCTTTGGTTCCCCACTGTTCTGCAGTGTTGCCCACTTCTCAACTTCTTTCCGATATGCTCGCCGTGCTCCATTTCGTTCCCCTCTGTTCTGCAGTGTTTCCCACGGTTCCCCACTTTTTCCAATCCGTTCCCGCTGCTCCCTTTGGTTCCCCACTGTTTTGCACTGTTCGCCATGGTTCTGCACTTTTTCCAATCTGTTCCCCATGCTCCGTTTAGTTCCCCTCTATTCTGCAGTGTTCCCCAAGGTTGCACACTTTTTCAAATCTGTTCACCCTGCTCCCCTTGTTTCCCCTCTGTCCTGCAGTGTTCCCCACATTTCCCCACTTTTTCCAATCAGTTCGTCCTGCTCTCTTTGTTTCCTCTCGGTCCTGCAGTGTTTCCCACCGTTACCCACTTTTTCAAATCCATTCCCCCTGCTCCCTTTGGTTCCCCACTGTTCTGCATTTTTCCACACAGTTCCCCACTTTTTCCAATCCGTTCCACCTGCTCCCTTGGTTCCCCTCTGTTCTGCACTGTTCTCCATTGTTCCCCAATTTTTCCAATGTATACCCCCTGCTCCCTTTGTTACCTCACTCTTCTGCATTTTTCCACACTGTTCCCCACTTTTTCCACTCTGTTTTCCCCGCTCCCTTTGGTTCCCCACTGTTCTGCAGTATTCCCGACTTCTCCACTATTTTCCAATTTGTTCGCCATGATCGCTTTGGTTCCTCTCTGTCTGCAGTGTTCTTCACAGTTCCCCACTTTATCCAATCCGTTCCCCCTGCACCGTTTGGTTCCCCTCTGTTCTGCAGTGTTCCCCACGGTTCCCCATTTTTCCACTCCATTCCCCCTGCTCCCTTTGGTTCCCCACTGTTCTGTACATTTCCACATAATTCCCTAATTTTTCCAATCTGTACCCCCTGCTCCTTTGGTTCCACTCACTTCTGCATTTTCCACACCGTTGCCCACTTTTTCCAATCTGTATCCCCTGCTCCCTTTTTTTTTCCTCACTCTTCTGCATTTTCCACACCGTTCCCCACTTTTTCCAATCTGTTCCCCCTGCTCCCTTTGTTTCCTCACTCTTCTGCATTTTTCCACACTGTTCCCCACTTTTTCCAATCTGTTTCCCCCGCTCTCTTTGGTTCCCCACCGGTCTGCAGTATTCCCCACTTTTCCACTATTTTCGAATTTGTTCGCCGTGATCGCTTTGGTTCCTCTCTTTCTGCAGTGTTCTTCACAGTTCCCCACTTTATCCAATCCTTTCCCCCTGCTCCCATTGGTTCCCCTCTATTCTGCAGTTTTCTATACAGTTCCCCACATTTTCCAATCCGTTACCCCTGCTCCCTTTGTTTCCCTTCTGTTCTGCAGTGTTCTCCACGGTCCCCGAATTTTTACAATCCGTTCTCCCTGCTCCCTTTGTTCCCCACTCTTCTGCATTTTCCACACCGTTGCCCACTTTTTCCAATCTGTATCCCCTGCTCCCTTTTTTTTTCCTCACTCTTCTGCATTTTCCACACGATTCCACACTTTTTCCAATCTGTTCCCCCTGCTCCCTTTGGTTCCGCAGTGTTCTGCAGTTTTCCCCACGATTACCCACTTTTTCCAATCCATTCCCCCTGCTCCCTTTGGTTCCCCTCTGTCCTGCAGTGTTTCCCACGGTTACCCACTTTTTCCAATCCATTCCCCCTGCTCACTTTAGTTCCCCTCTGTACTGCAGTGCTCCCCACGGTTCCCCACATTTTCCAATCCGTTCTCCCTGCTCCCTTTGTTTCCCACTGTTCTGCATTTTTCCACACGGTTCCCCGATTTTTCCAATCTGTTCCCATGCTCCATTTGCTTCCCCTCTTTTCTGCAATATTCCCCACTGTTCACCACTTTTTGCAATCTGTTCCCCCTGCTCCCTTTGGTTCCCCACTGTTCTGCAGTGTTCGCCAACGGTTCCCCACTTTTTCCAACCTGTACCTCCTGTTCCCTTTGATTCCCCTCTGTCCTGCAGTGTTCCCCACGGTTCCACATTTTTTCCACTCCGTTCCCCCTGCTCCCTTTGGTTCCCCACTGTTCTGTACATTTCCACATAATCCCCAAATTTTTCCAATCTGTACCCCGTACTCCATTCGGTTCCCCTCTGTTCTGCAGTGTTCCCCATGGTTCCCCTCTTTTTCTAATCAGTTGCCCTTGCTCCTTTGGTTCCCCTCTGTTCTGCAGTGTTCCCCACGGTTCTTCACATTTTTTCCAATCTGTTCCCCTTCTCCCTTTTTTCCCCCTCTGTTCTGCAGTGTTCTCCACGGTTCGCCACTTTTTTTCCAATCTGTTCCCCCTGCTCCTTTGGTTCCACTCACTTCTGCAGTTTCCACACCGTTGCCCACTTTTTCCAATCTGTTCCCCCTGCTCCCTTTTTTTTCCTCACTCTTCTGCATTTTCCACACCGTTCCCCACTTTTTCCAATCTGTTCCCCCTGCTCTCTTTGTTTCCTCACTCTTCTGCATTTTCCACACTTCCCCACTTTTTCCAATCTGTTTCCCCCACTCCCTTTGGTTCCCCACTGTTCTGCAGTGTTCCCCACTTCTCCACTATTTTCCAATTTGTTCGCCGTGCTCGCTTTGGTTCCTCTCTGTCTGCAGTGTTCTTCACAGTTCCCCACTTTTTCCAATCCGTTCCCCCTGCTCTCTTGGTTCCCCTCTATTCTGCAGTGTTCCCCACGGTTCCCCACTTTTCCGAGTTCTTCCCTCTGCTCCCTTTGGGTCCTCTCTGTTCTGCAGTGTTCCCCATGGTTCTCCACATTTTTTCCAATTTGTTCCCATGCTCCCTTTTTTTCCCCTCTGTTCTGCTGTGTTCCAGACAGTTCCCCAATTTTTTCCAATCTGTTAACCCTGCGCCTTTGGTTCCCCTCTGTTCTGCAGTTTCCCCACGGTTCTCCAAATTTTTCCAATCTGTTCCCCCTGATCCCTTTGGTTCCCCTCTTTTCTGCAGTGTTCCCCAAGATTCCCAACTTTTTCCAATCTGTTCTCCCTGCTCCCTTTGGTTCCCCTCTGTCCTGCAGTGTTCGCCATGGCTCCACACTTTTTCCAATCTGTTCGCCGTGCTCTCTTTGGTTCCCCTCCGTTCTACAGTGTTCCCCACAGTTCCCCACTTTTTCCAATGTATACCCCCTGCTCCCTTTGTTTCCTCACTCTTCTGCATTTTCCACACTGTTCCCCACTTTTTCCAATCTTTTTCCCCTGCTCCCTTTGGTTCCCCTCTGTTCTGCAGTTTCCCCACTGTTCTCCACATTTTTTCCAATCTGTTCCCCCTGTTCCCTTTGGTTCCCCTCTTTTCTGCAGTGTTTCCCAGGATTCCCCAATTTTTCCAATCTGTTCTCCCTGCTCCCTTTGGTTCCCCTCTGTCCTGCAGTGTTCCCCACGCCTCCACACTTTTTCCAATCTGTTCGCCGTGCTCTCTTTGGTTCCCCTCTGTTCAACAGTGTTCCCCACAGTTCCCCACTTTTTCCAATCTGTTCCCCCTGCTCCTTTTGGTTCCCCACTGTTCTGCAGAACTCTCCACGATTCCCCACTTTTTCCAATCTGTTCCCCCTGCTCCGTTTGTTTCACCTTTATTCTGCAGTGTTCCCCACGGTTCCCCACTTTTCCGAGCTGTTCCCCCTGCTCCCTTTGGTTCCGCAGTGTTCTGCAGTGTTCCCCACGGTTACCCACTTTTTCCAAACCGTTCCCCTTGCTCCCTTTGGTTCCGCAGTGTTCTGCAGTGTTCCCCACGGTTACCCACTTTTTCCAAACCGTTCCCCCTGCTCCCTTTGATTCCCCTCTGCCCTGCAGTGTTCTCCACGGTTACCCACTTTTTCCAATCCATTCCCCCTGCTCCCTTTGGTTCCCCACTGTTCTGCAGAACTCTCCACGATTCCCCACTTTTTCCAATCTGTTCCCCCTGCTCCCTTTGGTTCCCCTCTGCCCTGCAGTGTTCTCCACGCGTATCCACTTTTTCCAATCCATTCCCCCTGCTCCTTTTGGTTCCCCAATGTTCTGCAGAACTCCCCACGATTCCCCACTTTTTCCAATCTGTTCCCCCTGCTTCGTTTGGTTCTCCTTTATTCTGCAGTGTTCCCCACGGTTCCCCACTTTTCTGAGCTGTTCCCCCTGCTCCCTTTGGTTCCGCAGTGTTCTGCAGTGTTCCCCACGGTTACCCACTTTTTCCAAACCGTTCCCCCTGCTCCCTTTGGTTCCCCTCTGCCCTGCAGTGTTCTCCACGGGTACCCACTTTTTCCAATCCATTCCCCCTGCTCGCTTTGGTTCCCCTCTGTCCTGCATTTTCCCCCATATTTCCCCACTTTTCCAATCTGTTCTCCCTGCTCCCTTTGGTTCCCCTCTGTCCTGCAGTGTTCCCCACGGCTCCACACTTTTTCCAATCTGTTCGCCGTGCTCTCTTTCGTTCCCCTCTTTTCTACAGTGTTCCCCACTGTTCCCCACGTTTTCCAATCTGTTCCCCCTGCTCCCTTTGGTTCCCCTCCGTCCTGCACTGTCCTCCATTGTTTCCCAATTTTTCCAATCTCTTACCCGTGCTCCTTTGGTTCCCCTCTGTAGTGCTGTGTTCCTAACGGTTCCCCACTTTTTCCAATCCGTTCCCCCTGCTTCCTTTGTTTCCGCTCTGTTCTGCAGTGTTCCAAACACTTCCCCACTTTTTCCAATCCGTTCACCCTGCTCCCGTTGTTTCTCAACTCTTCTGCATTTTTCCACACCGTTCCCCACTTTTCCCAATCTGTTCGCCCTGCTCCCATTGTTTCCCCTCAGTTCTGCAGTGTTCCACACAGTTCCCCACTTTTTCCAATCCGTTCCCCCTGTGCCCTTTCTTTCCCCTCTGTCCTGCATTGTCCTTCGCAATTCCCAACTTTTTCCAATCCGTTCCACCTGCTCCATTGGTTCCCCTCTGTTCTGCAGTGTTCCCCACGGTTCCGCAATTTTTCCGATGTATACCCCCCGCTCCCTTTGGTTCCCCACTGTTCTGCAGTATTCCCCACTTTTCCACTATTTTCAAATTTGTTCGCCGTGATCGCTTTGGTTCCTCTCTTTCTGCAGTGTTCTTCACAGTTCCCCACTTTATCCAATCCGTTCCCCCTGCTCCCTTTGGTTCCCCTCTGTCCTGCAGTGTTCCCCACTTCTCAACTTCTTTCCGATATGCTCGCCGTGCTCCATTTCGTTCCCCTCTGTTCTGCAGTGTTTCCCACGGTTCCCCACTTTTTCCAATCCGTTCCCGCTGCTCCCTTTGGTTCCCCACTGTTGTGCAGTGTTCGCCATGGTTCTGCACTTTTTCCAATCTGTTCCCTTTGCTCCGTTTAGTTCCCCTCTATTCTGCAGTGTTCCCCAAGGTTGCACACTTTTTCGAATCTGTTCACCCTGCTCCCTTTGTTTCCCCTCTGTCCTGCAGTGTTCCCCACGTTTCCCCACTTTTTCCAATCCATTCCCCCTGCTCCTTTTGGTTCCCCACTGTTCTGCAGAACTCTCCACGATTCTCCACTTTTTCAAATCTGTTCCCCCTGCTCCGTTTGGTTCACCTTTATTCTGCAGTGTTCCCCACGGTTCCCCACTTTTCCGAGCTGTTCCCCCTGCTCCCTTTGGTTCTGCAGTGTTCTGCAGTGTTCCCCATGGTTACCCACTTTTTCCAAACCGTTCCCCCTGCTCCCTTTGGTTCCGCAGTGTTCTGCAGTGTTCCCCACGGTTACCCACTTTTTCCAAACCGTTCCCCCTGCTCCCTTTGGTTCCCCTCTGCCCTGCAGTGTTCTCCACGGTTACCCACTTTTTCCAATCCATTCCCCCTGCTCCCTTTGGTTCCCCACTGTTCTGCAGAACTCTCCACGATTCCCCACTTTTTCCAATCTGTTCCCCCTGCTCCCTTTGGTTCCCCTCTGCCCTGCAGTGTTCTCCACGGGTACCCACTTTTTCCAATCCATTCCCCCTGCTCCTTTTTGTTCCCCAATGTTGTGCAGAACTCCCCACGATTCCCCTCTTTTTCCAATCGGTTCCCCCTGCTCCGTTTGGTTCTCCTTTATTCTGCAGTGTTCCCCACGGTTCCCCACTTTTCCGAGCTGTTCCCCCTGCTCCCTTTGGTTCCGCAGTGTTCTGCAGTGTTCCCCACAGTTACCCACTTTTTCCAAACCGTTCCCCCTGCTCCCTTTGGTTCCCCTCTGCCCTGCAGTGTTCTCCACGGGTACCCACTTTTTCCAATCCATTCCCCCTGCTCGCTTTGGTTCCCCTCTGTCCTGCATTTTCCCCCATATTTCCCCACTTTTCCAATCTGTTCTCCTTGCTCCCTTTGGTTCCCCTCTGTCCTGCAGTGTTCCCCACGCCTCCACACTTTTTCCAATCTGTTCGCCGTGCTCTCTTTGGTTCCCCTCTTTTCTACAGTGTTCCCCACTGTTCCCCACGTTTTCCAATCTGTTCCCCCTGCTCCCTTTGGTTCCCCTCCGTCCTGCACTGTCCTCCATGGTTTCCCAATTTTTCCAATCTCTTCCCCGTGCTCCTTTGGTTCCCCTCTGTTGTGCTGTGTTCCTATTGGTTCCCCACTTTTTCCAATCCGTTCCCCCTGCTCCCGTTGTTTCTCCACTCTTCTGCAGTTTTCCACACCGTTCCCCACTTTTTCCAATCTGTTCGCCCTGCTCCCATTGTTTCCCCTCTGTTCTGCAGTGTTCCCCACAGTTCCCCACTTTTTCCAATCCGTTACCCCTGTGCCCTTTCTTTCCCCTCTGTCCTGCATTGTCCTTCGCGATTCCCCACTTTTTCCAACCTGTACCCCCTGCTCCCTTTGTTTCCTCACTCTTCTGCATTTTTCAACACTGTTCCCCACTTTTTCCAATCTGTTTCCCCCGGTCCCTTTGGTTCCCCACTGTTTTGCAGTGTTCGCCATGGTTCTGCACTTTTTCCAATCTGTTCCCTTTGCTCCGTTTAGTTCCCCTCTATTCTGCAGTGTTCCCCAAGGTTGCACACTTTTTCGAATCTGTTCACCCTGCTCCCTTTGTTTCCCCTCTGTCCTGCAGTGTTCCCCACGTTTCCCAACTTTTTCCAATCAGTTCGCCCTGCTCCCTTTGTTTCCCCTCTGTCCTGCAATGTTCCCCACGGTTCCCCACTTTTCCGAGCTGTTCCCCCTGCTCCCTTTGGTTCCGCAGTGTTCTGCAGTGTTCCCCACGGTTACCCTTTTTTTCCAAACCGTTCCCCCTGCTCCCTTTGGTTCCCCTCTGTCCTGCAGTGTTCCCCACGGTTACCCACTTTTTCCAATCCAATCCCCCTGCTCCCTTTGGTTCCCCTCTGTCCTGCATTTTCCCCCATATTTCCCCACTTTTCCAATCCGTTCCCCTTGCTCCCTTTAGTTCCCCTCTGTACTGCAGTGCTCCCCACAGTTCCCCACATATTCCAATCCGATCTCCCTGCTCCCTTTGGTTTCCCACTGTTCTGCATTTTTCCACACGGTTCCCCGATTTTTCCAATCTGTTCCCATGCTCCATTTGCTTCCCCACTTTTCTGCAATATTCCCCACTGTTCCCCACTTTTTGCAATCTGTTCCTCCTGCTCCCTTTGGTTCCCCACTGTTCTGCAGTGTTCGCCACTTCTCAACTTTTTTCCGATATGTTCGTCCTGCTCCCTTTCGTTCCCCTCTGTTCTGCAGTGTTTCCCACGGTTCCCAACGTTTTCCAATCCATTCCCACTGCTCCCTTTCTTTCCCCACTGTTTTGCAGTGTTCGCCACGGTTCCGCACTTTTTCCAATCTATTCTCCATGTTCCCTTTAGTTCCCCTATGTTCTGAAGTGTTCCACACTGTTCCCCACTTTTTCCAATCTGTTTCCCCCGCTCCCTTTGGTTCCCCACGGTTCCCCACTTTTCCGAGTTTTTCCCTCTGCTCACTTTGGGTCCTCTCTGTTCTGCAGTGTTCCCCATGGTTCTCCACATTTTTTCCAATCTGTTCCCATGCTCCTTTTGGTTCCCCTCCGACCTGCACTGTCCTCCATTGTTTCCCAATTTTTCCAATCCCTTTTCCCTGCTCTTTTGGTTCCCCTCTGTTCTGCAGTGTTCCCCATGTTTCCCCACTTTTTCGAATCTGTTCCCCCGCTCCCTTTGGTTCCCCTCTGTTCTGCAGTTTTCCATACAGTAACCCACTTTTTCCAATCCGTTCCCCCAGCTCCCTTTGGTTTCCCTCTTTCCTGCAGTGTTCTACACGGTTCCCCCCTTTTTCCAATCCGTCCCCCCTGATCCCTTTGGTTCCCCTCTGTTCTGCAGTTTTCCCCACAGTTCCCACTTTTTTCCAATCTGTTCGCTCTGCTCCCATTGGTTCCCCTCTGTTCTGCAGTGTTCCCCACAGTTCCCCACCTTTTCCAATCCGTTCCCCCTGTGCCCTTTCTTTCCCCTCTGTCCTGCATTGTCCTTCATGATTCCCCATTTTTTCCAATCCGTTCCACCTGCTCCCTTGGTTCCCCTCTGTTCTGCAGTGTTCCCCATGATTCCCCAATTTTTCCAATGTATACCCCCTGCTCCCTTTGTTTCCTCACTCTTCTACATTTTTCCACACTGTTCCCCACTTTTTCCAATCTGTTTCCCCCGATCCCTTTGGTTCCCCACTGTTCTGCAGTATTCCCCACTTTTCCACTATTTTCGAATTTGTTCGCCGTGATCGCTTTGGTTCCTCTATGTCTGCATTGTTCTTCACAGTTGCCACTTTATCCAATCCGTTCCCCCCTGCTCCCTTTGGTTCCCCTCTGTCCTGCAGTGTTCCCCACTTCTCAACTTCTTTCCGATATGCTCGCCGTGCTCCATTTCGTTCCCCTCTGTTCTGCAGTGTTTCCCACGGTTCCCCACTTTTTCCAATCCGTTCCCGCTGCTCCCTTTGGTTCCCCACTGTTTTGCAGTGTTCGCCATGGTTCTTCACTTTTTCCAATCAGTTCCCCATGCTCTGTTTAGTTCCCCTCTATTCTGCATTGTTCCCTAAGCTGCACACTTTTTCGAATCTGTTCGCCCTGCTCCCTTTGGTTCTGCAGTGTTCTGCAGTGTTCCCCACGGTTACCCACTTTTTCCAAACCATTCCCCCTGCTCCCTTTGATTCCCCTCTGTCCTGCAGTGTTCCCCACGGTTACCCACTTATTCCAATCCATTCCCCCTGCTCCCTTTGGTTCCCCTCTGTCCTGCATTTTCCTCCACAGTTCCCCACTTTTCCAATCCGTTCCCCCTGCTCCCTTTAGTTCCCCTCTATACTGCAGTGCTCTCCACGGTTCCCCGCATTTTCCAATCCGTTCTCCCTGCTCCCTTTGGTTTCCCACTGTTCTGCATTTTTCCACACGTTTCCCCAATTTTTCCAATCTGTTCCAATGCTCCATTTGGTTCCCCTCTTTTCTGCAATATTCCCCACTGTTCCCCACCTTTTGCAATCTGTTCACCCTGCTCCCTTTGGTTCCCCACTGTTCTGCAGTGTTCGCTAACGGTTCCCCACTTTTTACAACCTGTACCTCCTGTTCCCTTTGGTTCCCCTCTGTCCTGCAGTGTTCCCCATGGTTCCACACTTTTTCCAATCTGTTCGTCGTGTTCTCTTTGGTTCCCCTCAGTTCTACAATGTTCCCCACAGTTCCCCACTTTATCCAATCTGTTCCCCCTGCTCCCTTTGGTTCCCCTCCGTCCTGCACTGTCCTCCATGCTTTCCCAATTTTTCCAATCTCTTCCCCGTGCTCCTTTGGTTCCCCTCTGTTGTGCAGTGATCCGAACGGTTCCCCACTTTTTCCAATCCGTTCTCCCTGCTCCCTTTTGTTTCCCACTGTTCTGCATTTTTCCACACGGTGACCCAATTTTTCCAATCTGTTCCCATACTCCATTTGGTTCCCCTCTTTTCTGCAATATTCCCCACTGTTCCCCACCTTTTGCAATCTGTTCCCCCTGCTCCCTTTGGTTCCCCACTGTTCTGCAGTGTTCGCTAACGGTTCCCCACTTTTTACAACCTGTACCTCCTGTTCCCTATGGTTCCCCTCTGTCCTGCAGTGTTCCCCACGGTTCCCCACATTTTCCAATCCGTTCTCCCTGCTCCCTTTGGTTTCCCACTGTTCTGCATTTTTCCACATGGTTCCCCGATTTTTCCAATCTGTTCCCATGCTCCATTTGCTTCCCCTCTTTTCTGCAATATTCCACACTGTTCCCCACTTTTTGCAATCTGTTCCCCCTGCTCCCTTTTGTTCCCCACTGTTCTGCAGTGTTCGCCAACGGTTCCCCACTTTTTCCAACCTGTACCTCCTGTTCCCTTTGGTTCCCCTCTGTCCTGCAGTGTTCCCCACGGTTCCACACTTTTTCCAATCTGTTCCCCCTGCTCCCTTTGGTTCCCCTCCGTCCTGCACTGTCCTCCATGCTTTCCCAATTTTTCCAGTCTCTTCCCCGTGCTCCTTTGGTTCCCCTCTGTTGTTCAGTGTTCCGAACGGTTCCCCACTTTTTCCAATCCGTTCCCCCTGCTTCCTTTGATTCCCCTCTGTTCTGCAGTGTTCCACACTGTTCCCCACTTTTTCCAATCCGTTCACCCTGCTCCCGTTGTTTCTCCACTCTTCTGCATTTTACACACTGTTCCCCACTTTTTCCAATCTGTTCCCCGTTCTCCTTGGGCTCCCCTCTGTTCTGCAGTTTTCCCCACAGTTTCCACTTTTTCCAATCTGTTCCCCCTGCTCCCGTTGGTTCCCATCTATTCTGCAGTTTTCTATACAGTTCCCCACATTTTCCAATCCGTTACCCCTGCTCCCTTTGGTTCCCCTCTGTTCTGCAGGGTTCTCCACGGTTCCCGACTTTTTCCAATCTGTTCCTCCTGCTCCCTTTGGTTCCCCACTATTCTGCATTTTTCCACACAGTTCCCCACTTTTTCCAATCTGTTCCCCCTGCTCCCTTTGTTTCCTCACTCTTCTGCATTTTTCCACACTGTTCGCCACTTTTTCCAATCTGATCCCCCTGTTCCCTTTGATTCCCCACTGTTCTGCAGTGTTCCCCACTTCTCAACTTTTTTCCGATATGGTCGTCCTGCTCCCTTTCGTTCCCCTCTGTTCTGCAGTGTTTCCCACGGTTCCCAACTTTTTCCAATCCGTTCCCACTGCTCCCTTTCGTTTCCCACTGTTTTGCAGTGTTCGCCACGGTTCCGCACTTTTTCCAATCTATTCTCCATGTTCCCTTTAGTTCCCCTATGTTCTGCAGTGTTCCACACAGTTCCCCACATTTTCCAATCTGTTCTCCCTGCTCCCTTTGTTTCCTCACTCTTCTGCGTTTTCCACACTGTTCCCCACTTTTTCCAATCTGTTTCCCCCGCTCCCTTTTGTTCCCCACGGTTCCCCACTTTTCCGAGTTCTTCCCTCTGCTCACTTTGGGTCCTCTCTGTTCCGCAGTGTTCCCCATGGTTCTCCACATTTTTTACAATCTTTTCCCATGCTCCTTTGGTTTCCCTCCGACCTGCACTGTCCTCCATTGTTTCCCAATATTTCCAATCTCTTCCCCGTGCTCCTTTGGTTCCCCTCTGTTCTGCAGTGTTCCAAACAGTTCCCCACTTTTTCCAATACGTTCACCCTGCTCCCATTGTTTCTCCACTCTTCTGCATTTTCCACACCGTTCCCCACTTTTTCCAATCTGTTCCCCCTTCTCCTTGGGCTCCCCTCTGTTCTGCAGTTTTCCCCACAGTTTCCACTTTTTCCAATCTGTTCCCCCTGCTCCCGTTGGTTCCCCTCTATTCTGCAGTTTTCTATACAGTTCCCCACATTTTCCAATCCGTTACCCCTGCTCCCTTTTGTTCCCCACTGTTCTGCAGTGTTCGCCAACGGTTCCCCACTTTTTCCAACCTGTACCTCCTGTTCCCTTTGGTTCCCCTCTGTCCTGCAGTGTTCCCCACGGTTCCACACTTTTTCCAATCTGTTCGCCGTGCTCTCTTTGGTTCCTCTCTGTTCTACAGTGTTCCCCACAGTTCCCCACTTTTTCCAATCTGTTCCCCCTGCTCCCTTTGGTTCCCCTCCGTCCTGCACTGTCCTCCATGGTTTCCCAATTTTTCCAATCTCTTCCCCGTGCTCCTTTGGTTCCCCTCTGTTGTTCAGTGTTCCGAACGGTTCACCACTTTTTCCAATCCGTTCCCCCTGCTTCCTTTGATTCCCCTCTATTCTGCAGTGTTCCACACTGTTCCCCACTTTTTCCAATCCGTTCACCCTGCTCCCGTTGTTTCTCCACTCTTCTGCATTTTACACACCGTTCTCCACTTTTTCCAATCTGTTCCCCGTTCTCCTTGGGCTCCCCTCTGTTCTGCAGTTTTCCCCACAGTTTCCACTTTTTCCAATCTGTTCCCCCTGCTCCCGTTGGTTCCCATCTATTCTGCAGTTTTCTATACAGTTCCCCACATTTTCCAATCCGTTACCCCTGCTCCCTTTGGTTCCCCTCTGTTCTGCAGGGTTCTCCACGGTTACCGACTTTTTCCAATCTGTTCCTCCTGCTCCCTTTGGTTCCCCACTATTCTGCATTTTTCCACACAGTTCCCCACTTTTTCCAATCTGTTCCCCCTGCTCCCTTTGTTTCCTCACTCTTCTGCATTTTTCCACACTGTTCCCCACTTTTTCCAATCTGTTTCCCCCGCTCCCTTTGGTTCCCCACGGTTCCCCACTTTTCCGAGTTCTTCCCTCTGCTCACTTTGGGTCCTCTCTGTTCTGCAGTGTTCCCCATGGTTCTCCACATTTTTTACAATCTTTTCCCATGCTCCTTTGGTTTCCCTCCGACCTGCACTGTCTTCCATTGTTTCCCAATATTTCCAATCACTTCCCCGTGCTCCTTTGGTTCCCCTCTGTTCTGCAGTGTTCCAAACAGTTCCCCACTTTTTCCATTGCGTTCACCCTGCTCCCATTGTTTCTCCACTCTTCTGCATTTTCCACACCGTTCCCCACTTTTTCCAATCTGTTCCCCCTTGTCCTTGGGCTCCCCTCTGTTCTGCAGTTTTCCACACAGTTTCCACTTTTTCCAATCTGTTCCCCCTGCTCCCGTTGGTTCCCCTCTATTCTGCAGTTTTCTATACAGTTCCCCACATTTTCCAATCCGTTACCCCTGCTCCCTTTGGTTCCCCTCTGTTCTGCAGGGTTCTCCACGGTTCCCGACTTTTTCCAATCTGTTCCTCCTGCTCCCTTTGGTTCCCCACTGTTCTGCATTTTTCCACACAGTTCCCCACTTTTTCCAATCTGTTCCCCCTGCTCCCTTTGTTTCCTCACTCTTCTGCATTTTTCCACACTGTTCGCCACTTTTTCCAATCTGATCCCCCTGCTCCCTTTCGTTCCCCTCTGTTCTGCAGTGTTTCCCACGGTTCCCAACTTTTTCCAATCCGTTCCCACTGCTCCCTTTCGTTTCCCACTGTTTTGCAGTGTTCACCACGGTTCCGCACTTTTTCCAATCTATTCTCCATGTTCCCTTTAGTTCCCCTATGTTCTGCAGTGTTCCACACAGTTCCCCACATTTTCAAATCTGTTCCCCCTGCTCCCTTTGTTTTCTCACTCTTCTGCGTTTTCCACACTGTTCCCCACTTTTTCCAATCTGTTTCCCCCGCTCCCTTTGGTTCCCCAAGGTTCCCCACTTTTCCGAGTTCTTCCCTCTGCTCACTTTGGGTCATCTCTTTTCTGCAGTGTTCCCCATGGTTCTCCACATTTTTTCCAATCTGTTCCCATGCTCCTTTGGTTCCCCTCCGACCTGCACTGTCCTCCATTGTTTCCAAATTTTTCCAATCTCTTCCCCGTGCTCCTTTGGCTCCCCTCTGTTCTGCAGTGTTCCAAACAGTTCCCCACTTTTTCCAATACGTTCACCCTGCTCCCGTTGTTTCTCCACTCTTCTGCATTTTTCCACACCGTTCCCCAATTTTTCCAATCTGCTCCCCCTGCTCCCTTGGTTCCCCTCTGTTCTTCAGTGTTCCCCATGGTTCCCCAATTTTTCCAATGTATACCCCCTGCTCCCTTTGTTTCCTCACTCTTCTGCATTTTTCCACACTGTTCCCCACTTTTTCCAATCTGTTTCCCCCGATCCCTTTGGTTCCCCACTGTTCTGCAGTATTCCCCACTTCTCAACTTCTTTCCGATATGCTCGCCGTGCTCCATTTCGTTCCCCTCTGTTCTGCAGTGTTTCCCACGGTTCCCCACTTTTTCCAATCCGTTCCCGCTGCTCCCTTTGGTTCCCCACTGTTTTGCAGCGTTCGCCATGGTTCTGCACTTTTTCCAATCTGTTCCCCATGCTCCGTATAGTTCCCCTCTATTCTGCAGTGTTCCCCGAGGTGTACAATTTTTCGAATCTGTTCACCCTGCTCCCTTTGTTTCCCCTCTGTCCTCCAATGTTCTCCACGGTCCCCGACTTTTTCCAATCTGTTCCTCCTGCTCCCTTTGGTTCCCCACTCTTCTGCATTTTTCCACACAGTTCCCCACTTTTTCCAATCCGTTCCACCTGCTCCCTTGGTTCCCCTCTGTTCTGCAGTGTTCCCCATGGTTCCCCAATTTTTCCAATGTATACCCCCTGCTCCCTTTCTTTCCTCACTCTTCTGCATTTTTCCACACTGTTCCCCACTTTTTCCACTCTGTTTTCCCCGCTCCCTTTGGTTCCCCATTGTTCTGCAGTATTCCCCACTTCTCCACTATTTTCCAATTCGTTCGCCATGATCGCTTTGGTTCCTCTCTGTCTGCAGTGTTCTTCACAGTTCCCCACTTTATCCAATCTATTCCCCCTGCTCCCTTTGTTTCCCCTCTGTCCTGCAATGTTCTCCACGGTTCCCCACTTTTTCCAATCCATTCCCCCTACTCCTTTTGGTTCCCCACTGTTCTGCAGAACTCCCCACGATTCCCCACTTTTTCCAATCTGTTCCCCCTGCTCCGTTTGGTTTTCCTTTATTCTGCAGTGTTCCCCACGGTTCCCCACTTTTCCGAGCTGTTCCCCCTGCTCCCTTTGGTTCCGCAGTGTTCTGCAGTTTTCCCCACGATTACCCACTTTTTCCAAACCGTTCCCCCTGCTCCCTTTGGTTCCCCTCTGTCCTGCATTTTCCCCCACAGTTCCCCACTTTTCCAATCCGTTCCCCTTGCTCCCTTTAGTTCCCCTCTGTACTGCAGTGCTCCCCACGGTTCCCCACATTTTCCAATCCGTTCTCCCTGCTCCCTTTGTTTCCCACTGTTCTGCATTTTTCCACACGGTTCCCCGATTTTTCCAATCTGTTCCCATGCTCCATTTGCTTCCCCTCTTTTCTGCAATATTCCCCACTGTTCCCCACTTTTTGCAATCTGTTCCCCCTGCTCCCTTTGGTTCCCCACTGTTCTGCAGTGTTCGCCAACGGTTCCCCACTTTTTCCAACCTGACCCTCCTGTTCCCTTTGGTTCCCCTCTGTCCTGCAGTGTTCCCCACGGTTCCACATTTTTTCCAATCTGTTCGCCGTGCACCCTTTGTTTCCTCACTCTTTTGCATTTTTCCACACTGTTCCCCCCTTTTTCCAATCCGTCCCCCCTGATCCATTTGGTTCCCCTCTGTTCTGCAGTTTTCCCCACATTTCCCACTTTTTTCCAATCTGTTCGCTCTGCTCCCATTTGTTCCCCTCTGTTCTGCAGTATTCCCCACAGTTCCCCACTTTTTCCAATCCGTTCCCCCTGTGCCCTTTCTTTCCCCTCTGTCCTGCATTGTCCTTCGTGATTCCCCATTTTTTCCAATCCGTTCCACCTGCTCCCTTGGTTCCCTTCTGTCCTGCAGTGTTCCCCATGATTCCCCAATTTTTCCATTGTATACCCCCTGCTCCCTTTGTTTCTTCACTCTTCTACATTTTTCCACACTGCTCCCCACTTTTTCCAATCTGTTTCCCCCGATCCCTTTGGTTCCCCACTGTTCTGCAGTATTCCCCACATTTCCACTATTTTCGAATTTGTTCGCCGTGATCGCTTTGGTTCCTCTCTGTCTGCATTGTTCTTCACAGTTCCCCACTTTATCCAATCCGTTCCCCCCTGCTCCCTTTGTTTCCCCTCTGTCCTGCAGTGTTCCCCACTTCTCAACTTTTTTCCGATATGCTCGACATGATCCATTTCGTTCCCCTCTGTTCTGCAGTGTTTCCCACGGTTCCCCACTTTTTCCAATCCGTTCCCGCTGCTCCCCTTGGTTCCCCACTGTTTTGCAGTGTTCGCCATGGTTCTGCACTTTTTCCAATCTGTTCCCCATGCTCCGTTTAGTTCCCCTCTATTCTGCAGTGTTCCCCAAGGTGCACACTTTTTCAAATCTGTTCACCCTGCTCCCTTTGTTTCCCCTCTGTCCTGCAGTGTTCCCCACGTTTCCCCACTTTTTCCAATCAGTTCGCCCTGCTCCCTTTGTTTCCCCTCTGTCCTCCAATGTTCTCCACGGTTCCCCACATTTTCCAATCCATTCCCCCTGCTCCTTTTGGTTCCCCACTGTTCTGCAGAACTCCCCACGATTCCCCACTTTTTCCAATCTGTTCCCCCTGCTCTGTTTGGTTCTCCTTTATTCTGCAGTGTTCAACAAGGTTCCCCACTTTTCCGAGCTGTTCCCCCTGCTCCCTTTGGTTCTGCAGTGTTCTGCAGTGTTCCCCACGGTTACCCACTTTTTCCAATCCATTCCCCCTGCTCCTTTTGGTTCCCCACTGTTCTGCCGAACTCTCCACGATTCCCCACTTTTTCCAATCTGTTCCCCCTGCTCCGTTTGGTTCACCTTTATTCTGCAGTGTTCCCCACGGTTCCCCACTTTTCCGAGCTGTTCCCCCCGCTCCCTTTGGTTGCCCACTGTTCTGCAGTATTCCCCACTTTGCCACTATTTTCAAATTTGTTCGCCGTGATCGCTTTGGTTCCTCTCTTTCTGCAGTGTTCTTCACAGTTCCCCACTTTTTCCAAACCGTTCCCCCTGCTCCCTTTGGTTCCCCACTGTTCTGCAGTGTTGCCCACTTCTCAACTTCTTTCCGATATGCTCGCCGTGCTCCATTTCGTTCCCCTCTGTTCTGCAGTGTTTCCCACGGTTCCCCACTTTTTCCAATCCGTTCCCGCTGCTCCCTTTGGTTCCCCACTGTTTTGCAGTGTTCGCCATGGTTCTGCACTTTTTCCAATCTGTTCCCCATGCTCTGTTTAGTTCCCCTCTATTCTGCAGTGTTCCCCAAGGTTGCACACTTTTTCAAATCTGTTCACCCTGCTCCCTTTGTTTCCCCTCTGTCCTGCAGTGTTCCCCACATTTCCCCACTTTTTCCAATCAGTTCGCCCTGCTCTCTTTGTTTCCCCTCGGTCCTGCAGTGTTTCCCACCGTTACCCACTTTTTCGAATCCATTCCCCCTGCTCCCTTTGGTTCCCCACTGTTCTGCATTTCTCCACACAGTTCCCCACTTTTTCCAATCCGTTCCACCTGCTCCCTTGGTTCCCCTCTGTTCTGCACTGTTCCCCATGGTTCCCCAATTTTTCCAATGTATACCCCCTGCTCCCTTTGTTTCCTCACTCTTCTGCATTTTTCCACACTGTTCCCCACTTTTTCCACTCTGTTTTCCCCGCTCCCTTTGGTTCCCCACTGTTCTGCAGTATTCCCCACTTCTCCACTATTTTCCAATTTGTTCGCCATGATCGCTTTGGTTCCTCTCTGTCTGCAGTGTTCTTCACAGTTCCCCACTTTATCCAATCCGTTCCCCCTGCTCCGTTTGGTTCCCCTCTGTTCTGCAGTGTTCCCCACGGTTCCCCATTTTTTCCACTCCATTCCCCCTGCTCCCTTTGGTTCCCCACTGTTCTGTACATTTCCACATAATCCCCCAATTTTTCCAATCTGTACCCCGTACTCTATTCGGTTCCCCTCTGTTTGGCAGTGTTCCCCACGGTTCCCCTCTTTTTCTAATCAGTTGCCC
Organism: Narcine bancroftii; assembly: GCF_036971445.1. Taxonomy (NCBI): domain Eukaryota; kingdom Metazoa; phylum Chordata; class Chondrichthyes; order Torpediniformes; family Narcinidae; genus Narcine; species Narcine bancroftii. Next base: position 1,366,629 of record NW_027211900.1, on the reverse strand, counting down.
TTGCTCCTTTGCTACCCCTCTGTTCTGCAGTGTTCCCCACGGTTCTTCACATTTTTTTCCAATCTGTTCCCCTTCTCCCTTTTTTCCCCTCTGTTCTGCAGTGTTCTCCACAGTTCCCCACTTTTTTCCAATCTGTTCCGCCTGCTCCTTTGGTTCCACTCACTTCTGCATTTTCCACACCGTTGCCCACTTTTTCCAATCTGTATCCCCTGCTCCCTTTTTTTTCCTCACTCTTCTGCATTTTCCACACCGTTCCCCACTTTTTCCAATCTGTTCCCCCTGCTCCCTTTGTTTCCTCACTCTTCTGCATTTTTCCACACTGTTCCCGACTTTTTCCAATCTGTTTCCCCCGCTCTCTTTGGTTCCCCACCGTTCTGCAGTATTCCCCACTTTTCCACTATTTTCGAATTTGTTCGCCGTGATCGCTTTGGTTCCTCTCTTTCTGCAGTGTTCTTCACAGTTCCCCACTTTATCCAATCCTTTCCCCCTGCTCCCGTTGGTTCCCCTCTATTCTGCAGTTTTCTATACAGTTCCCCACATTTTCCAATCCGTTACCCCTGCTCCCTTTGTTTCCCTTCTGTTCTGCAGTGTTCTCCACGGTCCCCGACGTTTTCCAATCTGTTCCTCCTGCTCCCTTTGGTTCCCCACTCTTCTGCATTTTTCCACACAGTTCCCCACTTTTTCCAATCCGTTCCACCTGCTCCCTTGGTTCCCCTCTGTTCTGCATTGTTCCCCATGGTTCCCCAATTTTTCCAATGTATACCCCCTGCTCCCTTTCTTTCCTCACTCTTCTGCATTTTTCCACACTGTTCCCCACTTTTTCCACTCTGTTTTCCCCGCTCCCTTTGGTTCCCCATTGTTCTGCAGTATTCCCCACTTCTCCACTATTTTCCAATTTGTTCGCCATGATCGCTTTGGTTCCTCTCTGTCTGCAGTGTTCTTCACAGTTCCCCACTTTATCCAATCTATTCCCCCTGCTCCCTTTGTTTCCCCTCTGTCCTGCAATGTTCTCCACGGTTCCCCACTTTTTCCAATCCATTCCCCCTACTCCTTTTGGTTCCCCACTGTTCTGCAGAACTCCCCACGATTCCCCACTTTTTCCAATCTGTTCCCCCTGCTCCGTTTGGTTTTCCTTTATTCTGCAGTGTTCCCCACGGTTCCCCACTTTTCCGAGCTGTTCCCCCTGCTCCCTTTGGTTCCGCAGTGTTCTGCAGTTTTCCCCACGATTACCCACTTTTTCCAAACCGTTCCCCCTGCTCCCTTTGGTTCCCCTCTGTCCTGCAGTGTTTCCCACGGTTACCCACTTTTTCCAATCCATTCCCCCTGCTCCCTTTGGTTCCCCTCTGTCCTGCATTTTCCCCCACAGTTCCCCACTTTTCCAATCCGTTCCCCTTGCTCCCTTTAGTTCCCCTCTGTACTGCAGTGCTCCCCACGGTTCCCCACATTTTCCAATCCGTTCTCCCTGCTCCCTTTGTTTCCCACTGTTCTGCATTTTTCCACACGGTTCCCCGATTTTTCCAATCTGTTCCCATGCTCCATTTGCTTCCCCTCTTTTCTGCAATATTCCCCACTGTTCCCCACTTTTTGCAATCTGTTCCCCCTGCTCCCTTTGGTTCCCCACTGTTCTGCAGTGTTCGCCAACGGTTCCCCACTTTTTCCAACCTGACCCTCCTGTTCCCTTTGGTTCCCCTCTGTCCTGCAGTGTTCCCCACGGTTCCACATTTTTTCCAATCTGTTCGCCGTGCACCCTTTGTTTCCTCACTCTTTTGCATTTTTCCACACTGTTCCCCCCTTTTTCCAATCCGTCCCCCCTGATCCCTTTGGTTCCCCTCTGTTCTGCAGTTTTCCCCACATTTCCTACTTTTTTCCAATCTGTTCGCTCTGCTCCCATTTGTTCCCCTCTGTTCTGCAGTATTCCCCACAGTTCCCCACTTTTTCCAATCCGTTCCCCCTGTGCCCTTTCTTTCCCCTCTGTCCTGCATTGTCCTTCGTGATTCCCCATTTTTTCCAATCCGTTCCACCTGCTCCCTTGGTTCCCTTCTGTCCTGCAGTGTTCCCCATGATTCCCCAATTTTTCCATTGTATACCCCCTGCTCCCTTTGTTTCCTCACTCTTCTACATTTTTCCACACTGCTCCCCACTTTTTCCAATCTGTTTCCCCCGATCCCTTTGGTTCCCCACTGTTCTGCAGTATTCCCCACATTTCCACTATTTTCGAATTTGTTCGCCGTGATCGCTTTGGTTCCTCTCTGTCTGCATTGTTCTTCACAGTTCCCCACTTTATCCAATCCGTTCCCCCCTGCTCCCTTTGTTTCCCCTCTGTCCTGCAGTGTTCCCCACTTCTCAACTTTTTTCCGATATGCTCGACATGATCCATTTCGTTCCCCTCTGTCCTGCAGTGTTCCCCACGTTTCCCCACTTTTTCCAATCAGTTCGCCCTGCTCCCTTTGTTTCCCCTCTGTCCTCCAATGTTCTCCACGGTTCCCCACATTTTCCAATCCATTCCCCCTGCTCCTTTTGGTTCCCCACTGTTCTGCAGAACTCCCCACGATTCCCCACTTTTTCCAATCTGTTCCCCCTGCTCTGTTTGGTTCTCCTTTATTCTGCAGTGTTCAACAAGGTTCCCCACTTTTCCGAGCTGTTCCCCCTGCTCCCTTTGGTTCTGCAGTGTTCTGCAGTGTTCCCCACGGTTACCCACTTTTTCCAATCCATTCCCCCTGCTCCTTTTGGTTCCCCACTGTTCTGCCGAACTCTCCACGATTCCCCACTTTTTCCAATCTGTTCCCCCTGCTCCGTTTGGTTCACCTTTATTCTGCAGTGTTCCCCACGGTTCCCCACTTTTCCGAGCTGTTCCCCCCGCTCCCTTTGGTTGCCCACTGTTCTGCAGTATTCCCCACTTTGCCACTATTTTCAAATTTGTTCGCCGTGATCGCTTTGGTTCCTCTCTTTCTGCAGTGTTCTTCACAGTTCCCCACTTTTTCCAAACCGTTCCCCCTGCTCCCTTTGGTTCCCCACTGTTCTGCAGTGTTGCCCACTTCTCAACTTCTTTCCGATATGCTCGCCGTGCTCCATTTCGTTCCCCTCTGTTCTGCAGTGTTTCCCACGGTTCCCCACTTTTTCCAATCCGTTCCCGCTGCTCCCTTTGGTTCCCCACTGTTTTGCAGTGTTCGCCATGGTTCTGCACTTTTTCCAATCTGTTCCCCATGCTCTGTTTAGTTCCCCTCTATTCTGCAGTGTTCCCCAAGGTTGCACACTTTTTCAAATCTGTTCACCCTGCTCCCTTTGTTTCCCCTCTGTCCTGCAGTGTTCCCCACATTTCCCCACTTTTTCCAATCAGTTCGCCCTGCTCTCTTTGTTTCCCCTCGGTCCTGCAGTGTTTCCCACCGTTACCCACTTTTTCGAATCCATTCCCCCTGCTCCCTTTGGTTCCCCACTGTTCTGCATTTCTCCACACAGTTCCCCACTTTTTCCAATCCGTTCCACCTGCTCCCTTGGTTCCCCTCTGTTCTGCACTGTTCCCCATGGTTCCCCAATTTTTCCAATGTATACCCCCTGCTCCCTTTGTTTCCTCACTCTTCTGCATTTTTCCACACTGTTCCCCACTTTTTCCACTCTGTTTTCCCCGCTCCCTTTGGTTCCCCACTGTTCTGCAGTATTCCCCACTTCTCCACTATTTTCCAATTTGTTCGCCATGATCGCTTTGGTTCCTCTCTGTCTGCAGTGTTCTTCACAGTTCCCCACTTTATCCAATCCGTTCCCCCTGCTCCGTTTGGTTCCCCTCTGTTCTGCAGTGTTCCCCACGGTTCCCCATTTTTTCCACTCCATTCCCCCTGCTCCCTTTGGTTCCCCACTGTTCTGTACATTTCCACATAATCCCCCAATTTTTCCAATCTGTACCCCGTACTCTATTCGGTTCCCCTCTGTTTGGCAGTGTTCCCCACGGTTCCCCTCTTTTTCTAATCAGTTGCCCTTGCTCCTTTGCTACCCCTCTGTTCTGCAGTGTTCCCCACGGTTCTTCACATTTTTTTCCAATCTGTTCCCCTTCTCCCTTTTTTCCCCTCTGTTCTGCAGTGTTCTCCACAGTTCCCCACTTTTTTCCAATCTGTTCCGCCTGCTCCTTTGGTTCCACTCACTTCTGCATTTTCCACACCGTTGCCCACTTTTTCCAATCTGTATCCCCTGCTCCCTTTTTTTTCCTCACTCTTCTGCATTTTCCACACCGTTCCCCACTTTTTCCAATCTGTTCCCCCTGCTCCCTTTGTTTCCTCACTCTTCTGCATTTTTCCACACTGTTCCCGACTTTTTCCAATCTGTTTCCCCCGCTCTCTTTGGTTCCCCACCGTTCTGCAGTATTCCCCACTTTTCCACTATTTTCGAATTTGTTCGCCGTGATCGCTTTGGTTCCTCTCTTTCTGCAGTGTTCTTCACAGTTCCCCACTTTATCCAATCCTTTCCCCCTGCTCCCGTTGGTTCCCCTCTATTCTGCAGTTTTCTATACAGTTCCCCACATTTTCCAATCCGTTACCCCTGCTCCCTTTGTTTCCCTTCTGTTCTGCAGTGTTCTCCACGGTCCCCGACGTTTTCCAATCTGTTCCTCCTGCTCCCTTTGGTTCCCCACTCTTCTGCATTTTTCCACACAGTTCCCCACTTTTTCCAATCCGTTCCACCTGCTCCCTTGGTTCCCCTCTGTTCTGCATTGTTCCCCATGGTTCCCCAATTTTTCCAATGTATACCCCCTGCTCCCTTTCTTTCCTCACTCTTCTGCATTTTTCCACACTGTTCCCCACTTTTTCCACTCTGTTTTCCCCGCTCCCTTTGGTTCCCCATTGTTCTGCAGTATTCCCCACTTCTCCACTATTTTCCAATTTGTTCGCCATGATCGCTTTGGTTCCTCTCTGTCTGCAGTGTTCTTCACAGTTCCCCACTTTATCCAATCTATTCCCCCTGCTCCCTTTGTTTCCCCTCTGTCCTGCAATGTTCTCCACGGTTCCCCACTTTTTCCAATCCATTCCCCCTACTCCTTTTGGTTCCCCACTGTTCTGCAGAACTCCCCACGATTCCCCACTTTTTCCAATCTGTTCCCCCTGCTCCGTTTGGTTTTCCTTTATTCTGCAGTGTTCCCCACGGTTCCCCACTTTTCCGAGCTGTTCCCCCTGCTCCCTTTGGTTCCGCAGTGTTCTGCAGTTTTCCCCACGATTACCCACTTTTTCCAAACCGTTCCCCCTGCTCCCTTTGGTTCCCCTCTGTCCTGCAGTGTTTCCCACGGTTACCCACTTTTTCCAATCCATTCCCCCTGCTCCCTTTGGTTCCCCTCTGTCCTGCATTTTCCCCCACAGTTCCCCACTTTTCCAATCCGTTCCCCTTGCTCCCTTTAGTTCCCCTCTGTACTGCAGTGCTCCCCACGGTTCCCCACATTTTCCAATCCGTTCTCCCTGCTCCCTTTGTTTCCCACTGTTCTGCATTTTTCCACACGGTTCCCCGATTTTTCCAATCTGTTCCCATGCTCCATTTGCTTCCCCTCTTTTCTGCAATATTCCCCACTGTTCCCCACTTTTTGCAATCTGTTCCCCCTGCTCCCTTTGGTTCCCCACTGTTCTGCAGTGTTCGCCAACGGTTCCCCACTTTTTCCAACCTGACCCTCCTGTTCCCTTTGGTTCCCCTCTGTCCTGCAGTGTTCCCCACGGTTCCACATTTTTTCCAATCTGTTCGCCGTGCACCCTTTGTTTCCTCACTCTTTTGCATTTTTCCACACTGTTCCCCCCTTTTTCCAATCCGTCCCCCCTGATCCCTTTGGTTCCCCTCTGTTCTGCAGTTTTCCCCACATTTCCTACTTTTTTCCAATCTGTTCGCTCTGCTCCCATTTGTTCCCCTCTGTTCTGCAGTATTCCCCACAGTTCCCCACTTTTTCCAATCCGTTCCCCCTGTGCCCTTTCTTTCCCCTCTGTCCTGCATTGTCCTTCGTGATTCCCCATTTTTTCCAATCCGTTCCACCTGCTCCCTTGGTTCCCTTCTGTCCTGCAGTGTTCCCCATGATTCCCCAATTTTTCCATTGTATACCCCCTGCTCCCTTTGTTTCCTCACTCTTCTACATTTTTCCACACTGCTCCCCACTTTTTCCAATCTGTTTCCCCCGATCCCTTTGGTTCCCCACTGTTCTGCAGTATTCCCCACATTTCCACTATTTTCGAATTTGTTCGCCGTGATCGCTTTGGTTCCTCTCTGTCTGCATTGTTCTTCACAGTTCCCCACTTTATCCAATCCGTTCCCCCCTGCTCCCTTTGTTTCCCCTCTGTCCTGCAGTGTTCCCCACTTCTCAACTTTTTTCCGATATGCTCGACATGATCCATTTCGTTCCCCTCTGTTCTGCAGTGTTTCCCACGGTTCCCCACTTTTTCCAATCCGTTCCCGCTGCTCCTCTTGGTTCCCCACTGTTTTGCAGTGTTCGCCATGGTTCTGCACTTTTTCCAATCTGTTCCCCATGCTCCGTTTAGTTCCCCTCTATTCTGCAGTGTTCCCCAAGGTGCACACTTTTTCAAATCTGTTCACCCTGCTCCCTTTGTTTCCCCTCTGTCCTGCAGTGTTCCCCACGTTTCCCCACTTTTTCCAATCAGTTCGCCCTGCTCCCTTTGTTTCCCCTCTGTCCTCCAATGTTCTCCACGGTTCCCCACATTTTCCAATCCATTCCCCCTGCTCCTTTTGGTTCCCCACTGTTCTGCAGAACTCCCCACGATTCCCCACTTTTTCCAATCTGTTCCCCCTGCTCTGTTTGGTTCTCCTTTATTCTGCAGTGTTCAACAAGGTTCCCCACTTTTCCGAGCTGTTCCCCCTGCTCCCTTTGGTTCTGCAGTGTTCTGCAGTGTTCCCCACGGTTACCCACTTTTTCCAAACCATTCCCCCTGCTCCCTTTGGTTCCCCACTGTTCTGCAGTGTTGCCCACTTCTCAACTTCTTTCCGATATGCTCGCAGTGCTCCATTTCGTTCCCCTCTGTTCTGCAGTGTTTCCCACGGTTCCCCACTTTTTCCAATCCGTTCCCGCTGCTCCCTTTGGTTCCCCACTGTTTTGCACTGTTCGCCATGGTTCTGCACTTTTTCCAATCTGTTCCCCATGCTCCGTTTAGTTCCCCTCTATTCTGCAGTGTTCCCCAAGGTTGCACACTTTTTCAAATCTGTTCACCCTGCTCCCCTTGTTTCCCCTCTGTCCTGCAGTGTTCCCCACATTTCCCCACTTTTTCCAATCAGTTCGCCCTGCTCTCTTTGTTTCCTCTCGGTCCTGCAGTGTTTCCCACCGTTACCCACTTTTTCGAATCCATTCCCCCTGCTCCCTTTGGTTCCCCACTGTTCTGCATTTTTCCACACAGTTCCCCACTTTTTCCAATCCGTTCCACCTGCTCCCTTGGTTCCCCTCTGTTCTGCACTGTTCCCCATGGTTCCCCAATTTTTCCAATGTATACCCCCTGCTCCCTTTGTTTCCTCACTCTTCTGCATTTTTCCACACTGTTCCCCACTTTTTCCACTCTGTTTTCCCCGCTCCCTTTGGTTCCCCACTGTTCTGCAGTATTCCCCACTTCTCCACTATTTTCCAATTTGTTCGCCATGATCGCTTTGGTTCCTCTCTGTCTGCAGTGTTCTTCACAGTTCCCCCCTTTATCCAATCCGTTCCCCCTGCACCGTTTGGTTCCCCTCTGTTCTGCAGTGTTCCCCACGGTTCCCCATTTTTCCACTCCATTCCCCCTGCTCCCTTTGGTTCCCCACTGTTCTGTACATTTCCACATAATCCCCCAATTTTTCCAATCTGTACCCCGTACTCTATTCGGTTCCCCTCTGTTCTGCAGTGTTCCCCACGGTTCCCCTCTTTTTCTAATCAGTTGCCCTTGCTCCTTTGCTACCCCTCTGTTCTGCAGTGTTCCCCACGGTTCTTCACATTTTTTCCAATCTGTTCCCATTCTCCCTTTTTTCCCCTCTGTTCTACAGTGTTCTCCACAGTTCCCCACTTTTTTCCAATCTGTTCCCCCTGCTCCTTTGGTTCCACTCACTTCTGCATTTTCCACACCGTTGCCCACTTTTTCCAATCTGTATCCCCTGCTCCCTTTTTTTTTCCTCACTCTTCTGCATTTTCCACACCGTTCCCCACTTTTTCCAATCTGTTCCCTCTGCTCCCTTTGTTTCCTCACTCTTCTGCATTTTTCCACACTGTTCCCCACTTTTTCCAATCTATTCCCCCTGCTCCCTTTGTTTCCCCTCTGTCCTGCAATGTTCTCCACGGTTCCCCACTTTTTCCAATCCATTCCCCCTACTCCTTTTGGTTCCCCACTGTTCTGCAGAACTCCCCACGATTCCCCACTTTTTCCAATCTGTTCCCCCTGCTCCGTTTGGTTTTCCTTTATTCTGCACTGTTCCCCACGGTTCCCCACTTTTCCGAGCTGTTCCCCCTGCTCCCTTTGGTTCCGCAGTGTTCTGCAGTTTTCCCCACGATTACCCACTTTTTCCAAACCGTTCCCCCTGCTCCCTTTGGTTCCCCTCTGTCCTGCAGTGTTTCCCACGGTTACCCACTTTTTCCAATCCATTCCCCCTGCTCCCTTTGGTTCCCCTCTGTCCTGCATTTTCCCCCACAGTTCCCCACTTTTCCAATCCGTTCCCCTTGCTCCCTTTAGTTCCCCTCTGTACTGCAGTGCTCCCCACGGTTCCCCACATTTTCCAATCCGTTCTCCCTGCTCCCTTTGTTTCCCACTGTTCTGCATTTTTCCACACGGTTCCCCGATTTTTCCAATCTGTTCCCATGCTCCATTTGCTTCCCCTCTTTTCTGCAATATTCCCCACTGTTCCCCACTTTTTGCAATCTGTTCCCCCTGCTCCCTTTGGTTCCCCACTGTTCTGCAGTGTTCGCCAACGGTTCCCCACTTTTTCCAACCTGACCCTCCTGTTCCCTTTGGTTCCCCTCTGTCCTGCAGTGTTCCCCACGGTTCCACATTTTTTCCAATCTGTTCGCCGTGCACCCTTTGTTTCCTCACTCTTTTGCATTTTTCCACACTGTTCCCCCCTTTTTCCAATCCGTCCCCCCTGATCCCTTTGGTTCCCCTCTGTTCTGCAGTTTTCCCCACATTTCCCACTTTTTTCCAATCTGTTCGCTCTGCTCCCATTTGTTCCCCTCTGTTCTGCAGTATTCCCCACAGTTCCCCACTTTTTCCAATCCGTTCCCCCTGTGCCCTTTCTTTCCCCTCTGTCCTGCATTGTCCTTCGTGATTCCCCATTTTTTCCAATCCGTTCCACCTGCTCCCTTGGTTCCCTTCTGTCCTGCAGTGTTCCCCATGATTCCCCAATTTTTCCATTGTATACCCCCTGCTCCCTTTGTTTCCTCACTCTTCTACATTTTTCCACACTGCTCCCCACTTTTTCCAATCTGTTTCCCCCGATCCCTTTGGTTCCCCACTGTTCTGCAGTATTCCCCACATTTCCACTATTTTCGAATTTGTTCGCCGTGATCGCTTTGGTTCCTCTCTGTCTGCATTGTTCTTCACAGTTCCCCACTTTATCCAATCCGTTCCCCCCTGCTCCCTTTGTTTCCCCTCTGTCCTGCAGTGTTCCCCACTTCTCAACTTTTTTCCGATATGCTCGACATGATCCATTTCGTTCCCCTCTGTTCTGCAGTGTTTCCCACGGTTCCCCACTTTTTCCAATCCGTTCCCGCTGCTCCCCTTGGTTCCCCACTGTTTTGCAGTGTTCGCCATGGTTCTGCACTTTTTCCAATCTGTTCCCCATGCTCCGTTTAGTTCCCCTCTATTCTGCAGTGTTCCCCAAGGTGCACACTTTTTCAAATCTGTTCACCCTGCTCCCTTTGTTTCCCCTCTGTCCTGCAGTGTTCCCCACGTTTCCCCACTTTTTCCAATCAGTTCGCCCTGCTCCCTTTGTTTCCCCTCTGTCCTCCAATGTTCTCCACGGTTCCCCACATTTTCCAATCCATTCCCCCTGCTCCTTTTGGTTCCCCACTGTTCTGCAGAACTCCCCACGATTCCCCACTTTTTCCAATCTGTTCCCCCTGCTCTGTTTGGTTCTCCTTTATTCTGCAGTGTTCAACAAGGTTCCCCACTTTTCCGAGCTGTTCCCCCTGCTCCCTTTGGTTCTGCAGTGTTCTGCAGTGTTCCCCACGGTTACCCACTTTTTCCAAACCATTCCCCCTGCTCCCTTTGGTTCCCCACTGTTCTGCAGTGTTGCCCACTTCTCAACTTCTTTCCGATATGCTCGCAGTGCTCCATTTCGTTCCCCTCTGTTCTGCAGTGTTTCCCACGGTTCCCCACTTTTTCCAATCCGTTCCCGCTGCTCCCTTTGGTTCCCCACTGTTTTGCACTGTTCGCCATGGTTCTGCACTTTTTCCAATCTGTTCCCCATGCTCCGTTTAGTTCCCCTCTATTCTGCAGTGTTCCCCAAGGTTGCACACTTTTTCAAATCTGTTCACCCTGCTCCCCTTGTTTCCCCTCTGTCCTGCAGTGTTCCCCACATTTCCCCACTTTTTCCAATCAGTTCGCCCTGCTCTCTTTGTTTCCTCTCGGTCCTGCAGTGTTTCCCACCGTTACCCACTTTTTCGAATCCATTCCCCCTGCTCCCTTTGGTTCCCCACTGTTCTGCATTTTTCCACACAGTTCCCCACTTTTTCCAATCCGTTCCACCTGCTCCCTTGGTTCCCCTCTGTTCTGCACTGTTCCCCATGGTTCCCCAATTTTTCCAATGTATACCCCCTGCTCCCTTTGTTTCCTCACTCTTCTGCATTTTTCCACACTGTTCCCCACTTTTTCCACTCTGTTTTCCCCGCTCCCTTTGGTTCCCCACTGTTCTGCAGTATTCCCCACTTCTCCACTATTTTCCAATTTGTTCGCCATGATCGCTTTGGTTCCTCTCTGTCTGCAGTGTTCTTCACAGTTCCCCCCTTTATCCAATCCGTTCCCCCTGCACCGTTTGGTTCCCCTCTGTTCTGCAGTGTTCCCCACGGTTCCCCATTTTTCCACTCCATTCCCCCTGCTCCCTTTGGTTCCCCACTGTTCTGTACATTTCCACATAATCCCCCAATTTTTCCAATCTGTACCCCGTACTCTATTCGGTTCCCCTCTGTTCTGCAGTGTTCCCCACGATTACCCACTTTTTCCAAACCGTTCCCCCTGCTCCCTTTGGTTCCCCTCTGTCCTGCAGTGTTTCCCACGGTTACCCACTTTTTCCAATCCATTCCCCCTGCTCCCTTTGGTTCCCCTCTGTCCTGCATTTTCCCCCACAGTTCCCCACTTTTCCAATCCGTTCCCCTTGCTCCCTTTAGTTCCCCTCTGTACTGCAGTGCTCCCCACGGTTCCCCACATTTTCCAATCCGTTCTCCCTGCTCCCTTTGTTTCCCACTGTTCTGCATTTTTCCACACGGTTCCCCGATTTTTCCAATCTGTTCCCATGCTCCATTTGCTTCCCCTCTTTTCTGCAATATTCCCCACTGTTCCCCACTTTTTGCAATCTGTTCCCCCTGCTCCCTTTGGTTCCCCACTGTTCTGCAGTGTTCGCCAACGGTTCCCCACTTTTTCCAACCTGACCCTCCTGTTCCCTTTGGTTCCCCTCTGTCCTGCAGTGTTCCCCACGGTTCCACATTTTTTCCAATCTGTTCGCCGTGCACCCTTTGTTTCCTCACTCTTTTGCATTTTTCCACACTGTTCCCCCCTTTTTCCAATCCGTCCCCCCTGATCCCTTTGGTTCCCCTCTGTTCTGCAGTTTTCCCCACATTTCCCACTTTTTTCCAATCTGTTCGCTCTGCTCCCATTTGTTCCCCTCTGTTCTGCAGTATTCCCCACAGTTCCCCACTTTTTCCAATCCGTTCCCCCTGTGCCCTTTCTTTCCCCTCTGTCCTGCATTGTCCTTCGTGATTCCCCATTTTTTCCAATCCGTTCCACCTGCTCCCTTGGTTCCCTTCTGTCCTGCAGTGTTCCCCATGATTCCCCAATTTTTCCATTGTATACCCCCTGCTCCCTTTGTTTCCTCACTCTTCTACATTTTTCCACACTGCTCCCCACTTTTTCCAATCTGTTTCCCCCGATCCCTTTGGTTCCCCACTGTTCTGCAGTATTCCCCACATTTCCACTATTTTCGAATTTGTTCGCCGTGATCGCTTTGGTTCCTCTCTGTCTGCATTGTTCTTCACAGTTCCCCACTTTATCCAATCCGTTCCCCCCTGCTCCCTTTGTTTCCCCTCTGTCCTGCAGTGTTCCCCACTTCTCAACTTTTTTCCGATATGCTCGACATGATCCATTTCGTTCCCCTCTGTTCTGCAGTGTTTCCCACGGTTCCCCACTTTTTCCAATCCGTTCCCGCTGCTCCCCTTGGTTCCCCACTGTTTTGCAGTGTTCGCCATGGTTCTGCACTTTTTCCAATCTGTTCCCCATGCTCCGTTTAGTTCCCCTCTATTCTGCAGTGTTCCCCAAGGTGCACACTTTTTCAAATCTGTTCACCCTGCTCCCTTTGTTTCCCCTCTGTCCTGCAGTGTTCCCCACGTTTCCCCACTTTTTCCAATCAGTTCGCCCTGCTCCCTTTGTTTCCCCTCTGTCCTCCAATGTTCTCCACGGTTCCCCACATTTTCCAATCCATTCCCCCTGCTCCTTTTGGTTCCCCACTGTTCTGCAGAACTCCCCACGATTCCCCACTTTTTCCAATCTGTTCCCCCTGCTCTGTTTGGTTCTCCTTTATTCTGCAGTGTTCAACAAGGTTCCCCACTTTTCCGAGCTGTTCCCCCTGCTCCCTTTGGTTCTGCAGTGTTCTGCAGTGTTCCCCACGGTTACCCACTTTTTCCAAACCATTCCCCCTGCTCCCTTTGGTTCCCCACTGTTCTGCAGTGTTGCCCACTTCTCAACTTCTTTCCGATATGCTCGCAGTGCTCCATTTCGTTCCCCTCTGTTCTGCAGTGTTTCCCACGGTTCCCCACTTTTTCCAATCCGTTCCCGCTGCTCCCTTTGGTTCCCCACTGTTTTGCACTGTTCGCCATGGTTCTGCACTTTTTCCAATCTGTTCCCCATGCTCCGTTTAGTTCCCCTCTATTCTGCAGTGTTCCCCAAGGTTGCACACTTTTTCAAATCTGTTCACCCTGCTCCCCTTGTTTCCCCTCTGTCCTGCAGTGTTCCCCACATTTCCCCACTTTTTCCAATCAGTTCGCCCTGCTCTCTTTGTTTCCTCTCGGTCCTGCAGTGTTTCCCACCGTTACCCACTTTTTCGAATCCATTCCCCCTGCTCCCTTTGGTTCCCCACTGTTCTGCATTTTTCCACACAGTTCCCCACTTTTTCCAATCCGTTCCACCTGCTCCCTTGGTTCCCCTCTGTTCTGCACTGTTCCCCATGGTTCCCCAATTTTTCCAATGTATACCCCCTGCTCCCTTTGTTTCCTCACTCTTCTGCATTTTTCCACACTGTTCCCCACTTTTTCCACTCTGTTTTCCCCGCTCCCTTTGGTTCCCCACTGTTCTGCAGTATTCCCCACTTCTCCACTATTTTCCAATTTGTTCGCCATGATCGCTTTGGTTCCTCTCTGTCTGCAGTGTTCTTCACAGTTCCCCCCTTTATCCAATCCGTTCCCCCTGCACCGTTTGGTTCCCCTCTGTTCTGCAGTGTTCCCCACGGTTCCCCATTTTTCCACTCCATTCCCCCTGCTCCCTTTGGTTCCCCACTGTTCTGTACATTTCCACATAATCCCCCAATTTTTCCAATCTGTACCCCGTACTCTATTCGGTTCCCCTCTGTTCTGCAGTGTTCCCCACGGTTCCCCTCTTTTTCTAATCAGTTGCCCTTGCTCCTTTGCTACCCCTCTGTTCTGCAGTGTTCCCCACGGTTCTTCACATTTTTTCCAATCTGTTCCCATTCTCCCTTTTTTCCCCTCTGTTCTACAGTGTTCTCCACAGTTCCCCACTTTTTTCCAATCTGTTCCCCCTGCTCCTTTGGTTCCACTCACTTCTGCATTTTCCACACCGTTGCCCACTTTTTCCAATCTGTATCCCCTGCTCCCTTTTTTTTTCCTCACTCTTCTGCATTTTCCACACCGTTCCCCACTTTTTCCAATCTGTTCCCTCTGCTCCCTTTGTTTCCTCACTCTTCTGCATTTTTCCACACTGTTCCCCACTTTTTCCAATCTATTCCCCCTGCTCCCTTTGTTTCCCCTCTGTCCTGCAATGTTCTCCACGGTTCCCCACTTTTTCCAATCCATTCCCCCTACTCCTTTTGGTTCCCCACTGTTCTGCAGAACTCCCCACGATTCCCCACTTTTTCCAATCTGTTCCCCCTGCTCCGTTTGGTTTTCCTTTATTCTGCACTGTTCCCCACGGTTCCCCACTTTTCCGAGCTGTTCCCCCTGCTCCCTTTGGTTCCGCAGTGTTCTGCAGTTTTCCCCACGATTACCCACTTTTTCCAAACCGTTCCCCCTGCTCCCTTTGGTTCCCCTCTGTCCTGCAGTGTTTCCCACGGTTACCCACTTTTTCCAATCCATTCCCCCTGCTCCCTTTGGTTCCCCTCTGTCCTGCATTTTCCCCCACAGTTCCCCACTTTTCCAATCCGTTCCCCTTGCTCCCTTTAGTTCCCCTCTGTACTGCAGTGCTCCCCACGGTTCCCCACATTTTCCAATCCGTTCTCCCTGCTCCCTTTGTTTCCCACTGTTCTGCATTTTTCCACACGGTTCCCCGATTTTTCCAATCTGTTCCCATGCTCCATTTGCTTCCCCTCTTTTCTGCAATATTCCCCACTGTTCCCCACTTTTTGCAATCTGTTCCCCCTGCTCCCTTTGGTTCCCCACTGTTCTGCAGTGTTCGCCAACGGTTCCCCACTTTTTCCAACCTGACCCTCCTGTTCCCTTTGGTTCCCCTCTGTCCTGCAGTGTTCCCCACGGTTCCACATTTTTTCCAATCTGTTCGCCGTGCACCCTTTGTTTCCTCACTCTTTTGCATTTTTCCACACTGTTCCCCCCTTTTTCCAATCCGTCCCCCCTGATCCCTTTGGTTCCCCTCTGTTCTGCAGTTTTCCCCACATTTCCCACTTTTTTCCAATCTGTTCGCTCTGCTCCCATTTGTTCCCCTCTGTTCTGCAGTATTCCCCACAGTTCCCCACTTTTTCCAATCCGTTCCCCCTGTGCCCTTTCTTTCCCCTCTGTCCTGCATTGTCCTTCGTGATTCCCCATTTTTTCCAATCCGTTCCACCTGCTCCCTTGGTTCCCTTCTGTCCTGCAGTGTTCCCCATGATTCCCCAATTTTTCCATTGTATACCCCCTGCTCCCTTTGTTTCCTCACTCTTCTACATTTTTCCACACTGCTCCCCACTTTTTCCAATCTGTTTCCCCCGATCCCTTTGGTTCCCCACTGTTCTGCAGTATTCCCCACATTTCCACTATTTTCGAATTTGTTCGCCGTGATCGCTTTGGTTCCTCTCTGTCTGCATTGTTCTTCACAGTTCCCCACTTTATCCAATCCGTTCCCCCCTGCTCCCTTTGTTTCCCCTCTGTCCTGCAGTGTTCCCCACTTCTCAACTTTTTTCCGATATGCTCGACATGATCCATTTCGTTCCCCTCTGTTCTGCAGTGTTTCCCACGGTTCCCCACTTTTTCCAATCCGTTCCCGCTGCTCCCCTTGGTTCCCCACTGTTTTGCAGTGTTCGCCATGGTTCTGCACTTTTTCCAATCTGTTCCCCATGCTCCGTTTAGTTCCCCTCTATTCTGCAGTGTTCCCCAAGGTGCACACTTTTTCAAATCTGTTCACCCTGCTCCCTTTGTTTCCCCTCTGTCCTGCAGTGTTCCCCACGTTTCCCCACTTTTTCCAATCAGTTCGCCCTGCTCCCTTTGTTTCCCCTCTGTCCTCCAATGTTCTCCACGGTTCCCCACATTTTCCAATCCATTCCCCCTGCTCCTTTTGGTTCCCCACTGTTCTGCAGAACTCCCCACGATTCCCCACTTTTTCCAATCTGTTCCCCCTGCTCTGTTTGGTTCTCCTTTATTCTGCAGTGTTCAACAAGGTTCCCCACTTTTCCGAGCTGTTCCCCCTGCTCCCTTTGGTTCTGCAGTGTTCTGCAGTGTTCCCCAAGGTTACCCACTTTTTCCAAACCATTCCCCCTGCTCCCTTTGGTTCCCCACTGTTCTGCAGTGTTGCCCACTTCTCAACTTCTTTCCGATATGCTCGCAGTGCTCCATTTCGTTCCCCTCTGTTCTGCAGTGTTTCCCACGGTTCCCCACTTTTTCCAATCCGTTCCCGCTGCTCCCTTTGGTTCCCCACTGTTTTGCACTGTTCGCCATGGTTCTGCACTTTTTCCAATCTGTTCCCCATGCTCCGTTTAGTTCCCCTCTATTCTGCAGTGTTCCCCAAGGTTGCACACTTTTTCAAATCTGTTCACCCTGCTCCCCTTGTTTCCCCTCTGTCCTGCAGTGTTCCCCACATTTCCCCACTTTTTCCAATCTGTGCCCCCTGCTCCCTTTGTTTCCTCACTCTTCTGCATTTTTCCACACTGTTCCCCACTTTTTCCACTCTGTTTTCCCCGCTCCCTTTGGTTCCCCACTGTTCTGCAGTATTCCCCACTTCTCCACTATTTTCCAATTTGTTCGCCATGATCGCTTTGGTTCCTCTCTGTCTGCAGTGTTCTTCACAGTTCCCCCCTTTATCCAATCCGTTCCCCCTGCACCGTTTGGTTCCCCTCTGTTCTGCAGTGTTCCCCACGGTTCCCCATTTTTCCACTCCATTCCCCCTGCTCCCTTTGGTTCCCCACTGTTCTGTACATTTCCACATAATCCCCCAATTTTTCCAATCTGTTCCCCGTACTCTATTCGGTTCCCCTCTGTTCTGCAGTGTTCCCCACGGTTCCCCTCTTTTTCTAATCAGTTGCCCTTGCTCCTTTGCTACCCCTCTGTTCTGCAGTGTTCCCCACGGTTCTTCACATTTTTTCCAATCTGTTCCCATTCTCCCTTTTTTCCCCTCTGTTCTACAGTGTTCTCCACAGTTCCCCACTTTTTTCCAATCTGTTCCCCCTGCTCCTTTGGTTCCACTCACTTCTGCATTTTCCACACCGTTGCCCACTTTTTCCAATCTGTATCCCCTGCTCCCTTTTTTTTTCCTCACTCTTCTGCATTTTCCACACCGTTCCCCACTTTTTCCAATCTGTTCCCTCTGCTCCCTTTGTTTCCTCACTCTTCTGCATTTTTCCACACTGTTCCCCACTTTTTCCAATCTGTTCCCCCCGCTCTCTTTGGTTCCCCACCGTTCTGCAGTATTCCCCACTTTTCCACTATTTTCGAATTTGTTCGCCGTGATCGCTTTGGTTCCTCTCTTTCTGCAGTGTTCTTCACAGTTCCCCACTTTATCCAATCCTTTCCCCCTGCTCCCGTTGGTTCCCCTCTATTCTGCAGTTTTCTATACAGTTCCCCACATTTTCCAATCCGTTACCCCTGCTCCCTTTGTTTCCCTTCTGTTCTGCAGTGTTCTCCACGGTCCCCGACTTTTTCCAATCCGTTCTCCCTGCTCCCTTGGTTCCCCTCTGTTCTGCAGTGTTCCCCATGGTTCCCCAATTTTTCCAATGTATACCCCCTGCTCCCTTTGTTTCCTCACTCTTCTGCATTTTTCCACACTGTTCCCCACTTTTTCCACACTGTTTTCCCCGCTCCCTTTGGTTCCCCACTGTTCTGCAGTATTCCCCACTTCTCCACTATTTTCCAATTTGTTCGCCATGATCGCTTTGGTTCCTCTCTGTCTGCAGTGTTCTTCACAGTTCCCCACTTTATCCAATCCGTTCCCCCTGCTCCCTTTGTTTCCCCTCCGTCCTGCAATGTTCTCCACGGTTCCCCACTTTTTCCAATCCATTCCCCCTAATCCTTTTGGTTCCCCACTGTTCTGCAGAACTCCCCACGATTCCCCACTTTTTCCAATCTGTTCCCCCTGCACCGTTTGGTTCCCCTCTGTTCTGCAGTGTTCCCCACGGTTCCCCATTTTTCCACTCCATTCCCCCTGCTCCCTTTGGTTCCCCACTGTTCTGTACATTTCCACATAATCCCCCAATTTTTCCAATCTGTACCCCGTACTCTATTCGGTTCCCCTCTGTTCTGCAGTGTTCCCCACGGTTCCCCTCTTTTTCTAATCAGTTGCCCTTGCTCCTTTGCTACCCCTCTGTTCTGCAGTGATCCCCACGGTTCTTCACATTTTTTCCAATCTGTTCCCATTCTCCCTTTTTTCCCCTCTGTTCTACAGTGTTCTCCACAGTTCCCCACTTTTTTCCAATCTGTTCCCCCTGCTCCTTTGGTTCCACTCACTTCTGCATTTTCCACACCGTTGCCCACTTTTTCCAATCTGTATCCCCTGCTCCCTTTTTTTTTCCTCACTCTTCTGCATTTTCCACACCGTTCCCCACTTTTTCCAATCTGTTCCCTCTGCTCCCTTTGTTTCCTCACTCTTCTGCATTTTTCCACACTGTTCCCCACTTTTTCCAATCTGTTCCCCCCGCTCTCTTTGGTTCCCCACCGTTCTGCAGTATTCCCCACTTTTCCACTATTTTCGAATTTGTTCGCCGTGATCGCTTTGGTTCCTCTCTTTCTGCAGTGTTCTTCACAGTTCCCCACTTTATCCAATCCTTTCCCCCTGCTCCCATTGGTTCCCCTCTATTCTGCAGTTTTCTATACAGTTCCCCACATTTTCCAATCCGTTACCCCTGCTCCCTTTGTTTCCCTTCTGTTCTGCAGTGTTCTCCACGGTCCCCGACTTTTTCCAATCCGTTCTCCCTGCTCCCTTGGTTCCCCTCTGTTCTGCAGTGTTCCCCATGGTTCCCCAATTTTTCCAATGTATACCCCCTGCTCCCTTTGTTTCCTCACTCTTCTGCATTTTTCCACACTGTTCCCCACTTTTTCCACTCTGTTTTCCCCGCTCCCTTTGGTTCCCCACTGTTCTGCAGTATTCCCCACTTCTCCACTATTTTCCAATTTGTTCGCCATGATCGCTTTGGTTCCTCTCTGTCTGCAGTGTTCTTCACAGTTCCCCACTTTATCCAAACCGTTCCCCCTGCTCCCTTTGTTTCCCCTCCGTCCTGCAATGTTCTCCACGGTTCCCCACTTTTTCCAATCCATTCCCCCTACTCCTTTTGGTTCCCCACTGTTCTGCAGAACTCCCCACGATTCCCCACTTTTTCCAATCTGTTCCCCCTGCTCCGTTTGGTTCTCCTTTATTCTGCAGTGTTCCCCACGGTTCCCCACTTTTCCGAGCTGTTCCCCCTGCTCCCTTTGGTTCCGCAGTGTTCTGCAGTTTTCCCCACGATTACCCACTTTTTCCAAACCGTTTCCCCTGCTCCCTTTGGTTCCCCTCTGTCCTGCAGTGTTTCCCACGGTTACCCACTTTTTCCAATCCATTCCCCCTGCTCCCTTTGGTTCCCCTCTGTCCTGCAGTGTTTCCCACGGTTACCCACTTTTTCCAATCCATTCCCCCTGCTCCCTTTAGTTCCCCTCTGTACTGCAGTGCTCCCCACGGTTCCCCACATTTTCCAATCCGTTCTCCCTGCTCCCTTTGTTTCCCACTGTTCTGCATTTTTCCACACGGTTCCCCGATTTTTCCAATCTGTTCCCATGCTCCATTTGCTTCCCCTCTTTTCTGCAATATTCCCCACTGTTCACCACTTTTTGCAATCTGTTCCCCCTGCTCCCTTTGGTTCCCCACTGTTCTGCAGTGTTCGCCAACGGTTCCCCACTTTTTCCAACCTGTACCTCCTGTTCCCTTTGGTTCCCCTCTGTCCTGCAGTGTTCCCCACGGTTCCACATTTTTTCCAATCTGTTCGCTGTGCTCCCTTTGTTTCCTCACTCTTCTGCATTTTTCCACACTGTTCCCCACTTTTTCCACTCTGTTTTCCCCGCTCCCTTTGGTTCCCCACTGTTCTGCAGTATTCCCCACTTCTCCACTATTTTCCAATTTGTTCGCCATGATCGCTTTGGTTCCTCTGTCTGCAGTGTTCTTCACAGTTCCCCACTTTATCCAATCCGTTTCCCCTGCTCCGTTTGGTTCCCCTCTGTTCTGCAGTGTTCCCCACGGTTCCCCATTTTTTCCACTCCGTTCCCCCTGCTCCCTTTGGTTCCCCACTGTTCTGTACATTTCCACATAATCCCCCAATTTTTCGAATCTGTACCCCGTACTCCATTCGGTTCCCCTCTGTTCTGCAGTGTTCCCCATGGTTCCCCTCTTTTTCTAATCAGTTGCCCTTGCTCCTTTGGTTCCCCTCTGTTCTGCAGTGTTCCCCACGGTTCTTCACATTTTTTCCAATCTGTTCCCCTTCTCCCTTTTTTCCCCCTCTGTTCTGCAGTGTTCTCCACGGTTCGCCACTTTTTTTCCAATCTGTTCCCCCTGCTCCTTTGGTTCCACTCACTTCTGCAGTTTCCACACCGTTGCCCACTTTTTCCAATCTGTTCCCCCTGCTCCCTTTTTTTTCCTCACTCTTCTGCATTTTCCACACCGTTCCCCACTTTTTCCAATCTGTTCCCCCTGCTCCCTTTGTTTCCTCACTCTTCTGCATTTTCCACACTTCCCCACTTTTTCCAATCTGTTTCCCCCGCTCCCTTTGGTTCCCCACTGTTCTGCAGTGTTCCCCACTTCTCCACTATTTTCCAATTTGTTCGCCGTGCTCGCTTTGGTTCCTCTCTGTCTGCAGTGTTCTTCACAGTTCCCCACTTTTTCCAATCCGTTCCCCCTGCTCTCTTGGTTCCCCTCTATTCTGCAGTGTTCCCCACGGTTCCCCACTTTTCCAAGTTCTTCCCTCTGCTCCCTTTGGGTCCTCTCTGTCCTGCAGTGTTCCCCATGGTTCTCCACATTTTTTCCAATTTGTTCCCATGCTCCCTTTTTTTCCCCTATGTTCTGCTGTGTTCCAGACAGTTCCCCAATTTTTTCCAATCTGTTAACCCTGCGCCTTTGGTTCCCCTCTGTTCTGCAGTTTCCCCACGGTTCTCTAAATTTTTCCAATCTGTTCCCCCTGATCCCTTTGGTTCCCCTCTTTTCTGCAGTGTTCCCCAAGATTCCCAACTTTTTCCAATCTGTTCTCCCTGCTCCCTTTGGTTCCCCTCTGTCCTGCAGTGTTCGCCATGGCTCCACACTTTTTACAATCTGTTCGCCGTGCTCTCTTTGGTTCCCCTCCGTTCTACAGTGTTCCCCACAGTTCCCCACTTTTTCCAATGTATACCCCCTGCTCCCTTTGTTTCCTCACTCTTCTGCATTTTCCACACTGTTCCCCACTTTTTCCAATCTTTTTCCCCTGCTCCCTTTGGTTCCCCTCTGTTCTGCAGTTTCCCCACTGTTCTCCACATTTTTTCCAATCTGTTCCCCCTGTTCCCTTTGGTTCCCCTCTTTTCTGCAGTGTTTCCCAGGATTCCCCAATTTTTCCAATCTGTTCTCCCTGCTCCCTTTGGTTCCCCTCTGTCCTGCAGTGTTCCCCACGCCTCCACACTTTTTCCAATCTGTTCGCCGTGCTCTCTTTGGTTCCCCTCTGTTCAACAGTGTTCCCCACAGTTCCCCACTTTTTCCAATCTGTTCCCCCTGCTCCCTTTGGTTCCCCTCCGTCCTGCACTGTCCTCCATTGTTTCCCAATTTTTCCAATCTCTTCCCCGTGCTCCTTTGGTTCCCCTCTGTAGTGCTGTGTTCCTAACGGTTCCCCACTTTTTCCAATCCGTTCCCCCTGCTTCCTTTGTTTCCGCTCTGTTCTGCAGTGTTCCAAACCCTTCCCCACTTTTTCCAATCTGTTCCCCCTGCTTCGTTTGGTTCTCCTTTATTCTGCAGTGTTCCCCACGGTTCCCCACTTTTCTGAGCTGTTCCCCCTGCTCCCTTTGGTTCCGCAGTGTTCTGCAGTGTTCCCCACGGTTACCCACTTTTTCCAAACCGTTCCCCCTGCTCCCTTTGGTTCCCCTCTGCCCTGCAGTGTTCTCCACGGGTACCCACTTTTTCCAATCCATTCCCCCTGCTCGCTTTGGTTCCCCTCTGTCCTGCATTTTCCCCCATATTTCCCCACTTTTCCAATCTGTTCTCCCTGCTCCCTTTGGTTCCCCTCTGTCCTGCAGTGTTCCCCACGGCTCCACACTTTTTCCAATCTGTTCGCCGTGCTCTCTTTCGTTCCCCTCTTTTCTACAGTGTTCCCCACTGTTCCCCACGTTTTCCAATATGTACCCCCTGCTCCCTTTGGTTCCCCTCCGTCCTGCACTGTCCTCCATTGTTTCCCAATTTTTCCAATCTCTTGCCCGTGCTCCTTTGGTTCCCCTCTGTAGTGCTGTGTTCCTAACGGTTCCCCACTTTTTCCAATCCGTTCCCCCTGCTTCCTTTGTTTCCGCTCTGTTCTGCAGTGTTCCAAACACTTCCCCACTTTTTCCAATCCGTTCACCCTGCTCCCGTTGTTTCTCAACTCTTCTGCATTTTTCCACACCGTTCCCCACTTTTTCCAATCTGTTCGCCCTGCTCCCATTGTTTACCCTCGGTTCTGAAGTGTTCCACACAGTTCCCCACTTTTTCCAATCCGTTCCCCCTGTGCCCTTTCTTTCCCCTCTGTCCTGCATTGTCCTTCGCAATTCCCAACTTTTTCCAATCCGTTCCACCTGCTCCATTGGTTCCCCTCTGTTCTGCAGTGTTCCCCACGGTTCCGCAATTTTTCCGATGTATACCCCCCGCTCCCTTTGGTTCCCCACTGTTCTGCAGTATTCCCCACTTTTCCACTATTTTCAAATTTGTTCGCCGTGATCGCTTTGGTTCCTCTCTTTCTGCAGTGTTCTTCACAGTTCCCCACTTTATCCAATCCGTTCCCCCTGCTCCCTTTGGTTCCCCTCTGTCCTGCAGTGTTCCCCACTTCTCAACTTCTTTCCGATATGCTCGCCGTGCTCCATTTCGTTCCCCTCTGTTCTGCAGTGTTTCCCACGGTTCCCCACTTTTTCCAATCCGTTCCCGCTGCTCCCTTTGGTTCCCCACTGTTGTGCAGTGTTCGCCATGGTTCTGCACTTTTTCCAATCTGTTCCCTTTGCTCCGTTTAGTTCCCCTCTATTCTGCAGTGTTCCCCAAGGTTGCACACTTTTTCGAATCTGTTCACCCTGCTCCCTTTGTTTCCCCTCTGTCCTGCAGTGTTCCCCACGTTTCCCCACTTTTTCCAATCCATTCCCCCTGCTCCTTTTGGTTCCCCACTGTTCTGCAGAACTCTCCACGATTCCCCACTTTTTCCAATCTGTTCCCCCTGCTCCGTTTGGTTCACCTTTATTCTGCAGTGTTCCCCACGGTTCCCCACTTTTCCGAGCTGTTCCCCCTGCTCCCTTTGGTTCTGCAGTGTTCTGCAGTGTTCCCCATGGTTACCCACTTTTTCCAAACCGTTCCCCCTGCTCCCTTTGGTTCCGCAGTGTTCTGCAGTGTTCCCCACGGTTACCCACTTTTTCCAAACCGTTCCCCCTGCTCCCTTTGGTTCCCCTCTGCCCTGCAGTGTTCTCCACGGTTACCCACTTTTTCCAATCCATTCCCCCTGCTCCCTTTGGTTCCCCACTGTTCTGCAGAACTCTCCACGATTCCCCACTTTTTCCAATCTGTTCCCCCTGCTCCCTTTGGTTCCCCTCTGCCCTGCAGTGTTCTCCACAAGTACCCACTTTTTCCAATCCATTCCCCCTGCTCCTTTTGGTTCCCCAATGTTGTGCAGAACTCCCCACGATTCCCCACTTTTCCGAGCTGTTCCCCCTGCTCCCTTTGGTTCCGCAGTGTTCTGCAGTGTTCCCCACGGTTACCCACTTTTTCCAAACCGTTCCCCCTGCTCCCTTTGGTTCCCCTCTGCCCTGCAGTGTTCTCCACGGGTACCCACTTTTTCCAATCCATTCCCCCTGCTCGCTTTGGTTCCCCTCTGTCCTGCATTTTCCCCCATATTTCCCCACTTTTCCAATCTGTTCCCCCTGTTCCCTTTGGTTCCCCTCTTTTCTGCAGTGTTTCCCAGGATTCCCCAATTTTTCCAATCTGTTCTCCCTGCTCCCTTTGGTTCCCCTCTGTCCTGCAGTGTTCCCCACGCCTCCACACTTTTTCCAATCTGTTCGCCGTGCTCTCTTTGGTTCCCCTCTGTTCAACAGTGTTCCCCACAGTTCCCCACTTTTTCCAATCTGTTCCCCCTGCTCCCTTTGGTTCCCCTCCGTCCTGCACTGTCCTCCATTGTTTCCCAATTTTTCCAATCTCTTCCCCGTGCTCCTTTGGTTCCCCTCTGTAGTGCTGTGTTCCTAACGGTTCCCCACTTTTTCCAATCCGTTCCCCCTGCTTCCTTTGTTTCCGCTCTGTTCTGCAGTGTTCCAAACCCTTCCCCACTTTTTCCAATCTGTTCCCCCTGCTTCGTTTGGTTCTCCTTTATTCTGCAGTGTTCCCCACGGTTCCCCACTTTTCTGAGCTGTTCCCCCTGCTCCCTTTGGTTCCGCAGTGTTCTGCAGTGTTCCCCACGGTTACCCACTTTTTCCAAACCGTTCCCCCTGCTCCCTTTGGTTCCCCTCTGCCCTGCAGTGTTCTCCACGGGTACCCACTTTTTCCAATCCATTCCCCCTGCTCGCTTTGGTTCCCCTCTGTCCTGCATTTTCCCCCATATTTCCCCACTTTTCCAATCTGTTCTCCCTGCTCCCTTTGGTTCCCCTCTGTCCTGCAGTGTTCCCCACGGCTCCACACTTTTTCCAATCTGTTCGCCGTGCTCTCTTTCGTTCCCCTCTTTTCTACAGTGTTCCCCACTGTTCCCCACGTTTTCCAATCTGTACCCCCTGCTCCCTTTGGTTCCCCTCCGTCCTGCACTGTCCTCCATTGTTTCCCAATTTTTCCAATCTCTTGCCCGTGCTCCTTTGGTTCCCCTCTGTAGTGCTGTGTTCCTAACGGTTCCCCACTTTTTCCAATCCGTTCCCCCTGCTTCCTTTGTTTCCGCTCTGTTCTGCAGTGTTCCAAACACTTCCCCACTTTTTCCAATCCGTTCACCCTGCTCCCGTTGTTTCTCAACTCTTCTGCATTTTTCCACACCGTTCCCCACTTTTTCCAATCTGTTCGCCCTGCTCCCATTGTTTACCCTCGGTTCTGAAGTGTTCCACACAGTTCCCCACTTTTTCCAATCCGTTCCCCCTGTGCCCTTTCTTTCCCCTCTGTCCTGCATTGTCCTTCGCAATTCCCAACTTTTTCCAATCCGTTCCACCTGCTCCATTGGTTCCCCTCTGTTCTGCAGTGTTCCCCACGGTTCCGCAATTTTTCCGATGTATACCCCCCGCTCCCTTTGGTTCCCCACTGTTCTGCAGTATTCCCCACTTTTCCACTATTTTCAAATTTGTTCGCCGTGATCGCTTTGGTTCCTCTCTTTCTGCAGTGTTCTTCACAGTTCCCCACTTTATCCAATCCGTTCCCCCTGCTCCCTTTGGTTCCCCTCTGTCCTGCAGTGTTCCCCACTTCTCAACTTCTTTCCGATATGCTCGCCGTGCTCCATTTCGTTCCCCTCTGTTCTGCAGTGTTTCCCACGGTTCCCCACTTTTTCCAATCCGTTCCCGCTGCTCCCTTTGGTTCCCCACTGTTGTGCAGTGTTCGCCATGGTTCTGCACTTTTTCCAATCTGTTCCCTTTGCTCCGTTTAGTTCCCCTCTATTCTGCAGTGTTCCCCAAGGTTGCACACTTTTTCGAATCTGTTCACCCTGCTCCCTTTGTTTCCCCTCTGTCCTGCAGTGTTCCCCACGTTTCCCCACTTTTTCCAATCCATTCCCCCTGCTCCTTTTGGTTCCCCACTGTTCTGCAGAACTCTCCACGATTCCCCACTTTTTCCAATCTGTTCCCCCTGCTCCGTTTGGTTCACCTTTATTCTGCAGTGTTCCCCACGGTTCCCCACTTTTCCGAGCTGTTCCCCCTGCTCCCTTTGGTTCTGCAGTGTTCTGCAGTGTTCCCCATGGTTACCCACTTTTTCCAAACCGTTCCCCCTGCTCCCTTTGGTTCCGCAGTGTTCTGCAGTGTTCCCCACGGTTACCCACTTTTTCCAAACCGTTCCCCCTGCTCCCTTTGGTTCCCCTCTGCCCTGCAGTGTTCTCCACGGTTACCCACTTTTTCCAATCCATTCCCCCTGCTCCCTTTGGTTCCCCACTGTTCTGCAGAACTCTCCACGATTCCCCACTTTTTCCAATCTGTTCCCCCTGCTCCCTTTGGTTCCCCTCTGCCCTGCAGTGTTCTCCACAAGTACCCACTTTTTCCAATCCATTCCCCCTGCTCCTTTTGGTTCCCCAATGTTGTGCAGAACTCCCCACGATTCCCCACTTTTCCGAGCTGTTCCCCCTGCTCCCTTTGGTTCCGCAGTGTTCTGCAGTGTTCCCCACGGTTACCCACTTTTTCCAAACCGTTCCCCCTGCTCCCTTTGGTTCCCCTCTGCCCTGCAGTGTTCTCCACGGGTACCCACTTTTTCCAATCCATTCCCCCTGCTCGCTTTGGTTCCCCTCTGTCCTGCATTTTCCCCCATATTTCCCCACTTTTCCAATCTGTTCTCCCTGCTCCCTTTGGTTCCCCTCTGTCCTGCAGTGTTCCCCACGCCTCCACACTTTTTCCAATCTGTTCGCCGTGCTCTCTTTGGTTCCCCCCTTTTCTACAGTGTTCCCCACTGTTCCCCACGTTTTCCAATCTGTTCCCCCTGCTCCCTTTGGTTCCCCTCCGTCCTGCACTGTCCTCCATGGTTTCCCAATTTTTCCAATCTCTTCCCCGTGCTCCTTTGGTTCCCCTCTGTTGTGCTGTGTTCCTATTGGTTCCCCACTTTTTCCAATCCGTTCCCCCTGCTTCCTTTGTTTCCGCTCTGTTCTGCAGTGTTCCAAACACTTCCCCACTTTTTCCAATCCGTTCACCCTGCTCACGTTGTTTCTCAACTCTTCTGCATTTTTCCACACTGTTCCCCACTTTTTCCACTCTGTTTTCCCCGCTCCCTTTGGTTCCCCACTGTTCTGCAGTGTTCCCCACTTCTCCACTATTTTCCAATTTGTTCGCCGTGCTCGCTATGGTTCCTCTCTGTCTGCAGTGTTCTTCACAGTTCCCCACTTTTTCCAATCCGTTCCCCCTGCTCTCTTGGTTCCCCTCTATTCTGCAGTGTTCCCCACGGTTCCCCACTTTTCCAAGTTCTTCCCTCTGCTCCCTTTGGGTCCTCTCTGTCCTGCAGTGTTCCCCATGGTTCTCCACATTTTTTCCAATTTGTTCCCATGCTCCCTTTTTTTCCCCTATGTTCTGCTGTGTTCCAGACAGTTCCCCAATTTTTTCCAATCTGTTAACCCTGCGCCTTTGGTTCCCCTCTGTTCTGCAGTTTCCCCACGGTTCTCCAAATTTTTCCAATCTGTTCCCCCTGATCCCTTTGGTTCCCCTCTTTTCTGCAGTGTTCCCCAAGATTCCCAACTTTTTCCAATCTGTTCTCCCTGCTCCCTTTGGTTCCCCTCTGTCCTGCAGTGTTCGCCATGGCTCCACACTTTTTACAATCTGTTCGCCGTGCTCTCTTTGGTTCCCCTCCGTTCTACAGTGTTCCCCACAGTTCCCCACTTTTTCCAATGTATACCCCCTGCTCCCTTTGTTTCCTCACTCTTCTGCATTTTCCACACTGTTCCCCACTTTTTCCAATCTTTTTCCCCTGCTCCCTTTGGTTCCCCTCTGTTCTGCAGTTTCCCCACTGTTCTCCACATTTTTTCCAATCTGTTCCCCCTGTTCCCTTTGGTTCCCCTCTTTTCTGCAGTGTTTCCCAGGATTCCCCAATTTTTCCAATCTGTTCTCCCTGCTCCCTTTGGTTCCCCTCTGTCCTGCAGTGTTCCCCACGCCTCCACACTTTTTCCAATCTGTTCGCCGTGCTCTCTTTGGTTCCCCTTTGTTCAACAGTGTTCCCCACAGTTCCCCACTTTTTCCAATCTGTTCCCCCTGCTCCCTTTGGTTCCCCTCCGTCCTGCACTGTCCTCCATTGTTTCCCAATTTTTCCAATCTCTTCCCCGTGCTCCTTTGGTTCCCCTCTGTAGTGCTGTGTTCCTAACGGTTCCCCACTTTTTCCAATCCGTTCCCCCTGCTTCCTTTGTTTCCGCTCTGTTCTGCAGTGTTCCAAACACTTCCCCACTTTTTCCAATCCGTTCACCCTGCTCCCGTTGTTTCTCCACTCTTCTGCATTTTTCCACACCGTTCCCCACTTTTTCCAATCTGTTCGCCCTGCTCCCATTGTTTCCCCTCGGTTCTGCAGTGTTCCACACAGTTCCCCACTTTTTCCAATCCGTTCCCCCTGTGCCCTTTCTTTCCCCTCTGTCCTGCATTGTCCTTCGCAAATCCCCACTTTTTCCAATCCGTTCCACCTGCTCCGTTTGTTCCCCTCTGTTCTGCAGTGTTCCCCACGGTTCCGCAATTTTTCCAATGTATACCCCCCGCTCCCTTTGGTTCCCCTCTGTCCTGCAGTGTTCCCCACTTCTCAAATTCTTTCCGATATGTTCGCCGTGCTCCATTTCGTTCCCCTCTGTTCTGCAGTGTTTCCCACGGTTCCCCACTTTTTCCAATCCGTTCCCGCTGCTCCCTTTGGTTCCCCACTGTTTTGCAGTGTTCGCCATGGTTCTGCACTTTTTCCAATCTGTTCCCTTTGCTCCGTTTAGTTCCCCTCTATTCTGCAGTGTTCCCCACGGTTCCCCACTTTTCCGAGCTGTTCCCCCTGCTCCCTTTGGTTCCGCAGTGTTCTGCAGTGTTCCCCACGGTTACCCACTTTTTCCAAACCGTTCCCCCTGCTCCCTTTGGTTCCCCTCTGCCCTACAGTGTTCTCCACGCGTACCCACTTTTTCCAATCCATTCCCCCTGCTCCTTTTGGTTCCCCAATGTTCTGCAGAACTCCCCACGATTCCCCACTTTTTCCAATCTGTTCCCCCTGCTTCGTTTGGTTCTCCTTTATTCTGCAGTGTTCCCCACGGTTCCCCACTTTTCTGAGCTGTTCCCCCTGCTCCCTTTGGTTCCGCAGTGTTCTGCAGTGTTCCCCACGGTTACCCACTTTTTCCAAACCGTTCCCCCTGCTCCCTTTGGTTCCCCTCTGCCCTGCAGTGTTCTCCACGGGTACCCACTTTTTCCAATCCATTCCCCCTGCTCGCTTTGGTTCCCCTCTGTCCTGCATTTTCCCCCAAATTTCCCCACTTTTCCAATCTGTTCTCCCTGCTCCCTTTGGTTCCCCTCTGTCCTGCAGTGTTCCCCACGGCTCCACACTTTTTCCAATCTGTTCGCCGTGCTCTCTTTCGTTCCCCTCTTTTCTACAGTGTTCCCCACTGTTCGCCACGTTTTCCAATCTGTTCCCCCTGCTCCCTTTGGTTCCCCTCCGTCCTGCACTGTCCTCCATTGTTTCCCAATTTTTCCAATCTCTTACCCGTGCTCCTTTGGTTCCCCTCTGTAGTGCTGTGTTCCTAACGGTTCCCCACTTTTTCCAATCCGTTCCCCCTGCTTCCTTTGTTTCCGCTCTGTTCTGCAGTGTTCCAAACACTTCCCCACTTTTTCCAATCCGTTCCACCTGCTCCATTGGTTCCCCTCTGTTCTGCAGTGTTCCCCACGGTTCCGCAATTTTTCCGATGTATACCCCCCGCTCCCTTTGGTTCCCCACTGTTCTGCAGTATTCCCCACTTTTCCACGATTTTCAAATTTGTTCGCCGTGATCGCTTTGGTTCCTCTCTTTCTGCAGTGTTCTTCACAGTTCCCCACTTTATCCAATCCATTCCCCCTGCTCCCTTTGGTTCCTCTCTGTCCTGCAGTGTTCCCCACTTCTCAACTTCTTTCCGATATGCTCGCCGTGCTCCATTTCGTTCCCCTCTGTTCTGCAGTGTTTCCCACGGTTCCCCACTTTTTCCAATCCGTTCCCGCTGCTCCCTTTGGTTCCCCACTGTTGTGCAGTGTTCGCCATGGTTCTGCACTTTTTCCAATCTGTTCCCTTTGCTCCGTTTAGTTCCCCTCTATTCTGCAGTGTTCCCCAAGGTTGCACACTTTTTCGAATCTGTTCACCCTGCTCCCTTTGTTTCCCCTCTGTCCTGCAGTGTTCCCCACGTTTCCCCACTTTTTCCAATCCATTCCCCCTGCTCCTTTTGGTTCCCCACTGTTCTGCAGAACTCTCCACGATTCCCCACTTTTTCCAATCTGTTCCCCCTGCTCCGTTTGGTTCACCTTTATTCTGCAGTGTTCCCCACGGTTCCCCACTTTTCCGAGCTGTTCCACCTGCTCCCTTTGGTTCTGCAGTGTTCTGCAGTGTTCCCCATGGTTACCCACTTTTTCCAAACCGTTCCCCCTGCTCCCTTTGGTTCCGCAGTGTTCTGCAGTGTTCCCCACGGTTACCCACTTTTTCCAAACCGTTCCCCCTGCTCCCTTTGTTTCCCCTCTGCCCTGCAGTGTTCTCCACGGTTACCCACTTTTTCCAATCCATTCCCCCTGCTCCCTTTGGTTCCCCACTGTTCTGCAGAACTCTCCACGATTCCCCACTTTTTCCAATCTGTTCCCCCTGCTCCCTTTGGTTCCCCTCTGCCCTGCAGTGTTCTCCACGGGTACCCACTTTTTCCAATCCATTCCCCCTGCTCCTTTTGGTTCCCCAATGTTGTGCAGAACTCCCCACGATTCCCCACTTTTCCGAGCTGTTCCCCCTGCTCCCTTTGGTTCCGCAGTGTTCTGCAGTGTTCCCCACGGTTACCCACTTTTTCCAAACCGTTCCCCCTGCTCCCTTTGGTTCCCCTCTGCCCTGCAGTGTTCTCCACGGGTATCCACATTTTCCAATCCATTCCCCCTGCTCGCTTTGGTTCCCCTCTGTCCTGCATTTTCCCCCATATTTCCCCACTTTTCCAATCTGTTCTCCCTGCTCCCTTTGGTTCCCCTCTGTCCTGCAGTGTTCCCCACGCCTCCACACTTTTTCCAATCTGTTCGCCGTGCTCTCTTTGGTTCCCCTCTTTTCTACAGTGTTCCCCACTGTTCCCCACGTTTTCCAATCTGTTCCCCCTGCTCCCTTTGGTTCCCCTCCGTCCTGCACTGTCCTCCATGGTTTCCCAATTTTTCCAATCTCTTCCCCGTGCTCCTTTGGTTCCCCTCTGTTGTGCTGTGTTCCTATTGGTTCCCCACTTTTTCCAATCCGTTCCCCCTGCTCCCGTTGTTTCTCCACTCTTCTGCAGTTTTCCACACCGTTCCCCACTTTTTCCAATCTGTTCGCCCTGCTCCCATTGTTTCCCCTCTGTTCTGCAGTGTTCCCCACAGTTCCCCACTTTTTCCAATCCGTTACCCCTGTGCCCTTTCTTTCCCCTCTGTCCTGCATTGTCCTTCGCGATTCCCCACTTTTTCCAACCTGTACCCCCTGCTCCCTTTGTTTCCTCACTCTTCTGCATTTTTCCACACTGTTCCCCACTTTTTCCAATCTGTTTCCCCCGCTCCCTTTGGTTCCCCACTGTTTTGCAGTGTTCGCCATGGTTCTGCACTTTTTCCAATCTGTTCCCTTTGCTCCGTTTAGTTCCCCTCTATTCTGCAGTGTTCCCCAAGGTTGCACAATTTTTCGAATCTGTTCACCCTGCTTCCTTTGTTTCCCCTCTGTCCTGCAGTGTTCCCCACGTTTCCCCACTTTTTCCAATCAGTTCGCCCTGCTCCCTTTGTTTCCCCTCTGTCCTGCAATGTTCCCCACGGTTCCCCACTTTTCCGAGCTGTTCCCCCTGCTCCCTTTGGTTCCGCAGTGTTCTGCAGTGTTCCCCACGGTTACCCTTTTTTTCCAAACCATTCCCCCTGCTCCCTTTGGTTCCCCTCTGTCCTGCAGTGTTCCCCACGGTTACCCACTTTTTCCAATCCATTCCCCCTGCTCCCTTTGGTTCCCCTCTGTCCTGCATTTTCCCCCATATTTCCCCACTTTTCCAATCCGTTCCCCTTGCTCCCTTTAGTTCCCCTCTGTACTGCAGTGCTCCCCACGGTTCCCCACATATTCCAATCCGTTCTCCCTGCTCCCTTTGGTTTCCCACTGTTCTGCATTTTTCCACACAGTTCCCCGATTTTTCCAATCTGTTCCCATGCTCCATTT
This sequence comes from Narcine bancroftii, assembly GCF_036971445.1. NCBI lineage: Eukaryota > Metazoa > Chordata > Chondrichthyes > Torpediniformes > Narcinidae > Narcine > Narcine bancroftii. The sequence goes on along the minus strand of NW_027211900.1, from coordinate 1,334,635 downwards.
GCTTCCCCTCTTTTCTGCAATATTCCCCACTGTTCCCCACTTTTTGCAATCTGTTCCCCCTGCTCCCTTTGGTTCCCCACTGTTCTGCAGTGTTCGCCACTTCTCAACTTTTTTCCGATATGTTCGTCCTGCTTCCTTTCGTTCGCCTCTGTTCTGCAGTGTTTCCCACGGTTCCCAACGTTTTCCAATCCATTCCCACTCTCCCTTTCTTTCCCCACTGTTTTGCAGTGTTCGCCACGGTTCCGCACTTTTTCCAATCTATTCTCCATGTTCCCTTTAGTTCCCCTATGTTCTGAAGTGTTCCACACTGTTCCCCACTTTTTCCAATCTGTTTCCCCCGCTCCCTTTGGTTCCCCACGGTTCCCCACTTTTCCGAGTTCTTCCCTCTGCTCACTTTGGGTCCTCTCTGTTCTGCAGTGTTCCCCATGGTTCTCCACATTTTTTCCAATCTGTTCCCATGCTCCTTTTGGTTCCCCTCCGACCTGCACTGTCCTCCATTGTTTCCCAATTTTTCCAATCCCTTTTCCCTGCTCTTTTGGTTCCCCTCTGTTTTGCAATGTTCCCCATGTTTCCCCACTTTTTCGAATCTGTTCCCCCTGCTCCCTTTGGTTCCCCTCTGTTCTGCAGTTTTCCATACAGTAACCCACTTTTTCCAATCCGTTCCCCCAGCTCCCTTTGGTTCCCCTCTTTCCTGCAGTGTTCTACACGGTTCCCCCCTTTTTCCAATCCGTCCCCCCTGATCCCTTTGGTTCCCCTTGTTCTGCAGTTTTCCCCACAGTTCCCACTTTTTTCCAATCTGTTCGCTCTGCTCCCATTGGTTCCCCTCTGTTCTGCAGTGTTCCCCACAGTTCCCCACTTTTTCCAATCCGTTCCCCCTGTGCCCTTTCTTTCCCCTCTGTCCTGCATTGTCCTTCATGATTCCCCATTTTTTCCAATCCGTTCCACCTGCTCCCTTGGTTCCCCTCTGTCCTGCAGTGTTCCCCATGATTCCCCAATTTTTCCAATGTATACCCCCTGCTCCCTTTGTTTCCTCACTCTTCTACATTTTTCCACACTGTTCCCCACTTTTTCCAATCTGTTTCCCCCGATCCCTTTGGTTCCCCACTGTTCAACAGTATTCCCCACTTTTCCACTATTTTCGAATTTGTTCGCCGTGATCGCTTTGGTTCCTCTATGTCTGCATTGTTCTTCACAGTTGCCACTTTATCCAATCCGTTCCCCCCTGCTCCCTTTGTTTCCCCTCTGTCCTGCAGTGTTCCCCACTTCTCAACTTCTTTCCGATATGCTCGCCGTGCTCCATTTCGTTCCCCTCTGTTCTGCAGTGTTTCCCACGGTTCCCCACTTTTTCCAATCCGTTCCCGCTGCTCCCTTTGGTTCCCCACTGTTTTGCAGTGTTCGCCATGGTTCTGCACTTTTTCCAATCAGTTCCCCATGCTCCGTTTAGTTCCCCTCTATTCTGCATTGTTCCCTAAGGTGCACACTTTTTCGAATCTGTTCACCCTGCTCCCATTGTTTCCCCTCTGTCCTGCAGTGTTCCCCACGTTTCCCCACTTTTTCCAATCAGTTCGCCCTGCTCCCTTTGTTTCCCCTCTGTCCTCCAATGTTCCCCACGGTTCCCCACTTTTTCCAATCCATTCCCCCTGCTCCTTTTGGTTCCCCACTGTTCTGCAGAACTCCCCACGATTCCCCACTTTTTCCAATCTGTTCCCCCTGCTCCGTTTGGTTCTTCTTTATTCTGCAGTGTTCAACAAGGTTCCCCACTTTTCCAACCTGTTCCCCCTGCTCCCTTTGGTTCTGCAGTGTTCTGCAGTGTTCCCCACGGTTACCCACTTTTTCCAAACCGTTCCCCCTGCTCCCTTTGGTTCCCCTCTGTCCTGCAGTGTTCCCCACGGTTACCCACTTATTCCAATCCATTCCCCCTGCTCCCTTTGGTTCCCCTCTGTCCTGCATTTTCCTCCACAGTTCCCCACTTTTCCAATCCGTTCCCCCTGCTCCCTTTAGTTCCCCTCTATACTGCAGTGCTCTCCACGGTTCCCCGCATTTTCCAATCCGTTCTCCCTGCTCCCTTTGGTTTACCACTGTTCTTCATTTTTCCACACGTTTCCCCAATTTTTCCAATCTGTTCCCATGCTCCATTTTGTTCCCCTCTTATCTGCAATATTCCCCACTGTTCCCCACCTTTTGCAATCTGTTCCCCCTGCTCCCTTTGGTTCCCCACTGTTCTGCAGCGTTCACTAACGGTTCCCCACTTTTTACAACCTGTACCTCCTGTTCCCTTTGGTTCCCCTCTGTCCTGCAGTGTTCCCCATGGTTCCACACTTTTTCCAATCTGTTCGTCGTGCTCTCTTTGGTTCCCCTCAGTTCTACAATGTTCCCCACAGTTCCCCACTTTATCCAATCTGTTCCCCCTGCTCCCTTTGGTTCCCCTCCGTCCTGCACTGTCCTCCATGCTTTCCCAATTTTTCCAATCTCTTCCCCGTGCTCCTTTGGTTCCCCTCTGTTGTGCAGTGATCCGAACGGTTCCCCACTTTTTCCAATCCGTTCTCCCTGCTCCCTTTTGTTTCCCACTGTTCTGCATTTTTCCACATGGTTCCCCGATTTTTCCAATCTGTTCCCATTTTCCATTTGCTTCCCCTCTTTTCTGCAATATTCCCCACTGTTCCCCACCTTTTGCAATCTGTTCCCCCTGCTCCCTTTGGTTCCCCACTGTTCTGCAGTGTTCGCTAACGGTTCCCCACGTTTTACAACCTGTACCTCCTGTTCCCTATGGTTCCCCTCTGTCCTGCAGTGTTCCCCACGGTTCCCCACATTTTCCAATCCGTTCTCCCTGCTCCCTTTGGTTTCCCACTGTTCTGCATTTTTCCACATGGTTCCCCGATTTTTCCAATCTGTTCCCATGCTCCATTTGCTTCCCCTCTTTTCTGCAATATTCCACACTGTTCCCCACTTTTTGCAATCTGTTCCCCCTGCTCCCTTTTGTTCCCCACTGTTCTGCAGTGTTCGCCAACGGTTCCCCACTTTTTCCAACCTGTACCTCCTGTTCCCTTTGGTTCCCCTCTGTCCTGCAGTGTTCCCCACGGTTCCACACTTTTTCCAATCTGTTCGCCGTGCTCTCTTTGGTTCCTCTCTGTTCTACAGTGTTCCCCACAGTTCCCCACTTTTTCCAATCTGTTCCCCCTGCTCCCTTTGGTTCCCCTCCGTCCTGCACTGTCCTCCATGGTTTCCCAATTTTTCCAATCTCTTCCCCGTGCTCCTTTGGTTCCCCTCTGTTGTTCAGTGTTCCGAACGGTTCCCCACTTTTTCCAATCCGTTCCCCCTGCTTCCTTTGATTCCCCTCTATTCTGCAGTGTTCCACACTGTTCCCCACTTTTTCCAATCCGTTCACCCTGCTCCCGTTGTTTCTCCACTCTTCTGCATTTTACACACCGTTCCCCACTTTTTCCAATCTGTTCCCCGTTCTCCTTGGGCTCCCCTCTGTTCTGCAGTTTTCCCCACAGTTTCCACTTTTTCCAATCTGTTCCCCCTGCTCCCGTTGGTTCCCATCTATTCTGCAGTTTTCTATACAGTTCCCCACATTTTCCAATCCGTTACCCCTGCTCCCTTTGGTTCCCCTCTGTTCTGCAGGGTTCTCCACGGTTACCGACTTTTTCCAATCTGTTCCTCCTGCTCCCTTTGGTTCCCCACTATTCTGCATTTTTCCACACAGTTCCCCACTTTTTCCAATCTGTTCCCCCTGCTCCCTTTGTTTCCTCACTCTTCTGCATTTTTCCACACTGTTCGCCACTTTTTCCAATCTGATCCCCCTGTTCCCTTTGATTCCCCACTGTTCTGCAGTGTTCCCCACTTCTCAACATTTTTCCGATATGGTCGTCCTGCTCCCTTTCGTTCCCCTCTGTTCTGCAGTGTTTCCCACGGTTCCCAACTTTTTCCAATCCGTTCCCACTGCTCCCTTTCGTTTCCCACTGTTTTGCAGTGTTCGCCACGGTTCCGCACTTTTTCCAATCTATTCTCCATGTTCCCTTTAGTTCCCCTATGTTCTGCAGTGTTCCACACAGTTCCCCACATTTTCCAATCTGTTCCCCCTGCTCCCTTTGTTTCCTCACTCTTCTGCGTTTTCCACACTGTTCCCCACTTTTTCCAATCTGTTTCCCCCGCTCCCTTTTGTTCCCCACGGTTCCCCACTTTTCCGAGTTCTTCCCTCTGCTCACTTTGGGTCCTCTCTGTTCTGCAGTGTTCCCCATGGTTCTCCACATTTTTTACAATCTTTTCCCATGCTCCTTTGGTTTCCCTCCGACCTGCACTGTCCTCCATTATTTCCCAATATTTCCAATCTCTTCCCCGTGCTCCTTTGGTTCCCCTCTGTTCTGCAGTATTCCAAACAGTTCCCCACTTTTTCCAATACGTTCACCCTGCTCCCATTGTTTCTCCACTCTTCTGCATTTTCGACACCGTACCCCACTTTTTCCAATCTGTTCCCCCTTCTCCTTGGGCTCCCCTCTGTTCTGCAGTTTTCCCCACAGTTTCCACTTTTTCCAATCTGTTCCCCCTGCTCCCGTTGGTTCCCCTCTATTCTGCAGTTTTCTATACAGTTCCCCACATTTTCCAATCCGTTACCCCTGCTCCCTTTGGTTCCACTCTGTCCTGCAGGGTTCCCCACGGTTCCACACTTTTTCCAATCTGTTCGCCGTGCTCTCTTTGGTTCCTCTCTGTTCTACAGTGTTCCCCACAGTTCCCCACTTTTTCCAATCTGTTCCCCCTGCTCCCTTTGGTTCCCCTCCGTCCTGCACTGTCCTCCATGGTTTCCCAATTTTTCCAATCTCTTCCCCGTGCTCCTTTGGTTCCCCTCTGTTGTTCAGTGTTCCGAACGGTTCCCCACTTTTTCCAATCCGTTCCCCCTGCTTCCTTTGATTCCCCTCTATTCTGCAGTGTTCCACACTGTTCCCCACTTTTTCCAATCCGTTCACCCTGCTCCCGTTGTTTCTCCACTCTTCTGCATTTTACACACCGTTCCCCACTTTTTCCAATCTGTTCCCCGTTCTCCTTGGGCTCCCCTCTGTTCTGCAGTTTTCCCCACAGTTTCCACTTTTTCCAATCTGTTCCCCCTGCTCCCGTTGGTTCCCATCTATTCTGCAGTTTTCTATACAGTTCCCCACATTTTCCAATCCGTTACCCCTGCTCCCTTTGGTTCCCCTCTGTTCTGCAGGGTTCTCCACGGTTACCGACTTTTTCCAATCTGTTCCTCCTGCTCCCTTTGGTTCCCCACTATTCTGCATTTTTCCACACAGTTCCCCACTTTTTCCAATCTGTTCCCCCTGCTCCCTTTGTTTCCTCACTCTTCTGCATTTTTCCACACTGTTCGCCACTTTTTCCAATCTGATCCCCCTGTTCCCTTTGATTCCCCACTGTTCTGCAGTGTTCCCCACTTCTCAACTTTTTTCTGATATGGTCGTCCTGCTCCCTTTCGTTCCCCTCTGTTCTGCAGTGTTTCCCACGGTTCCCAACTTTTTCCAATCCGTTCCCACTGCTCCCTTTCGTTTCCCACTGTTTTGCAGTGTTCGCCACGGTTCCGCACTTTTTCCAATCTATTCTCCATGTTCCCTTTAGTTCCCCTATGTTCTGCAGTGTTCCACACAGTTCCCCACAATTTCCAATCTGTTCCCCCTGCTCCCTTTGTTTCCTCACTCTTCTACGTTTTCCACACTGTTCCCCACTTTTTCCAATCTGTTTCCCCCGCTCCCTTTGGTTCCCCACGGTTCCCCACTTTTCCGAGTTCTTCCCTCTGCTCACTTTGGGTCCTCTCTGTTCTGCAGTGTTCCCCATGGTTCTCCACATTTTTTCCAATCTCTTCCCCGTGCTCCTTTGGTTCCCCTCTGTTCTGCAGTGTTCCAAACAGTTCCCCACTTTTTCCATTGCGTTCACCCTGCTCCCATTGTTTCTCCACTCTTCTGCATTTTCCACACCGTTCCCCACTTTTTCCAATCTGTTCCCCCTTCTCCTTGAGCTCCACTCTGTTCTGCAGTTTTCCCCACAGTTTCCACTTTTTCCAATCTGTTCCCCCTGCTCCCGTTGGTTCCCCTCTATTCTGCAGTTTTCTATACAGTTCCCCACATTTTCCAATCCGTTACCCCTGCTCCCTTTGGTTCCCCTCTGTTCTGCAGGGTTCTCCACGGTTCCCGACTTTTTCCAATCTGTTCCTCCTGCTCCCTTTGGTTCCCCACTGTTCTGCATTTTTCCACACAGTTCCCCACTTTTTCCAATCTGTTCCCCCTGCTCCCTTTGTTTCCTCACTCTTCTGCATTTTTCCACACTGTTCGCCACTTTTTCCAATCTGATCCCCCTGCTCCCTTTGATTCCCCACTGTTCTGCAGTGTTCCCCACTTCTCAACTTTTTTCCGATATGTTCGTCCTGCTCCCTTTCGTTCCCCTCTGTTCTGCAGTGTTTCCCACGGTTCCCAACTTTTTCCAATCCGTTCCAACTGCTCCCTTTCGTTTCCCACTGTTTTGCAGTGTTCACCACGGTTCCGCACTTTTTCCAATCTATTCTCCATGTTCCCTTTAGTTCCCCTATGTTCTGCAGTGTTCCACACAGTTCCCCACATTTTCAAAACTGTTCCCCCTGCTCCCTTTGTTTTCTCACTCTTCTGCGTTTTCCACACTGTTCCCCACTTTTTCCAATCTGTTTCCCCCGCTCCCTTTGGTTCCCCAAGGTTCCCCACTTTTCCGAGTTCTTCCCTCTGCTCACTTTGGGTCCTCTCTTTTCTGCAGTGTTCCCCATGGTTCTCCACATTTTTTCCAATCTGTTCCCATGCTCCTTTGGTTCCCCTCCGACCTGCACTGTCCTCCATTGTTTCCAAATTTTTCCAATCTCTTCCCCGTGCTCCTTTGGCTCCCCTCTGTTCTGCAGTGTTCCAAACAGTTCCCCACTTTTTCCAATACGTTCACCCTGCTCCCGTTGTTTCTCCACTCTTCTGCATTTTTCCACACCGTTCCCCACTTTTTCCAATCTGCTCCCCCTGCTCCCTTGGTTCCCCTCTGTTCTTCAGTGTTCCCCATGGTTCCCCAATTTTTCCAATGTATACCCCCTGCTCCCTTTGTTTCCTCACTCTTCTGCATTTTTCCACACTGTTCCCCACTTTTTCCAATCTGTTTCCCCCGATCCCTTTGGTTCCCCACTTTTCTGCAGTATTCCCCACTTTTCCACTATTTTTGAATTTGTTCGCCGTGATCGCTTTGGTTCCTCTCTGTCTGCATTGTTCTTCACAGTTCCCCACTTTATCCAATCCGTTCCCCCTGCTCCCTTTGGTTCCCCTCTGTCCTGCAGTGTTCCCCACTTCTCAACTTCATTCCGATAAGCTCGCCGTGCTCCATTTCGTTCCCCTCTGTTCTGCAGTGTTTCCCACGGTTCCCCACTTTTTCCAATCCGTTCCCGCTGCTCCCTTTGGTTCCCCACTGTTTTGCAGTGTTCGCCATGGTTCTGCACTTTTTCCAATCTGTTCCCCATGCTCCGTTTAGTTCCCCTCTATTCTGCAGTGTTCCCCAAGGTGCACACTTTTTCGAATCTGTTCACCCTGCTCCCTGTGTTTCCCCTCTGTCCTGCAGTGTTCCCCACGTTTCCCCACTTTTTCCAATCAGTTCGCCCTGCTCCCTTTGTTTCCCCTCTGTCCTCCAATGTTCTCCAGTGTTCCCCACTTTTTCCAATGCATTTCCCCTGCTCCTTTTGGTTCCCCACTGTTCTGCAGAACTCCCCACGATTCCCCACTTTTTCCAATCTGTTCCCCCTGCTCCGTTTGGTTCTCCTTTATTCTGCAGTGTTCCCCAAGGTTCCCCACTTTTCCGAGCTGTTCCCCCTGCTCCTTTTGCTTCTGCAGTGTTCTGCTGTGTTCCCCACGGTTACCCACTTTTTCCAAACCGTTCCCCCTGCTCCCTTTGGTTCCCCTCTGTCCTGCAGTGTTCCCCACGGTTACCCACGAATTCCAATCCATTCCCCCTGCTCCCTTTCGTTCCCCTCTGTCCTGCATTTTCCCCCACAGTTCCCCACTTTTCCAATCCGTTCCCCCTGCTCCCTTTAGTTCCCCTCTGTACTGCAGTGCTCTCCACGGTTCCCCGCATTTTCCAATCCGTTCTCCCTGCTCCCTTTGGCTTCCCACTGTTCTGCATTTTTCCACACGGTTCCCCAATTTTTCCAATCTGTTCCCCGTGCTCCTTTGGTTCCCCTCTTTTCTGCAATATTCCCCACTGTTCCCCACCTTTTCCAATCTGTTCCCCCTGCTCCCTTTGGTTCCCCACTGTTCTGCAGTGTTCGCTAACGGTTCCCCACTTTTTACAACCTGTACCTCCTGTTCCCTTTGGTTCCCCTCTGTCCTGCAGTGTTCCCCACTGTTCCACACTTTTTCCAATCTGTTCGCCGTGCTCTCTTTGGTTCCCCTCATTTCTACAATGTTCCCCACAGTTCCCCACATTTTCCAATCCGTTACCCCTGCTCCCTTTGGTTCCCCTCTGTTCTGCAGTGTTCTCCACGGTTCCCGAATTTTTCCAATCTGTTCCTCCTGCTCCCTTTGGTTCCCCACTGTTCTGCATTTTGCCACACAGTTCCCCACTTTTTCCAATCTGTTCCCCCTGCTCCCTTTGTTTCCTCACTCTTCTGCATTTTTCCACACTGTTCGCCACATTTTCCAATCTGATCCCCCTGCTACCTTTGTTTCCTCACTCTTCTGCATTTTTCCACACTGTTCCCCACTTTTTCCACTCTGTTTCCCCCGATCCCTTCGGTTCCCCACTGTTCTGCAGTATTCCCCACTTTTCCACTATTTTCGAATTTGTTCGCCGTGATCGCTTTGGTTCCTCTCTGTCTGCAGTGTTCTTCACAGTTCCCCACTTTATCCAATCCGTTCCCCCCTGCTCCCTTTGGTTCCCCTCTGTACTGCAGTGTTCCCCACTTCTCAACTTCTTTCCGATATGCTCGCCGTGCTCCATTTCGTTCCCCTCTGTTCTGCAGTGTTTCCCACGGTTCCCCACTTTTTCCAATCCGTTCCCGCTGCTCCCTTTGGTTCCCCACTGTTTTGCAGCGTTCGCCATGGTTCTGCACTTTTTCCAATCTGTTCCCCATGCTCCGTATAGTTCCCCTCTATTCTGCAGTGTTCCCCGAGGTGTACAATTTTTCGAATCTGTTCACCCTGCTCCCTTTGTTTCCCCTCTGTCCTCCAATGTTCTCCACGGTTCCCCATTTTTTCCAATCCATTCCCCCTGCTCCTTTTGGTTCCCCACTGTTCTGCAGAACTCCCCACGATTCCCCACTTTTTCCAATCAGTTCCCCCTGCTCCGTTTGGTTCTCCTTTATTCTGCAGTGTTCCCCAAGGTTCCCCACTTTTCCGTGCTGTTCCCCCTGCTCCCTTTGGTTCTGCAGTGTTCTGCAGTGTTCCACACAGTTCCCCACATTTTCAAATCTGTTCCCCCTGCTCCCTTTGTTTCCTCACTCTTCTGCGTTTTCCACACTGTTCCCCACTTTTTCCAATCTGTTTCCCCCGCTCCCTTTGGTTCCCCAAGGTTCCCCACTCTTCCGAGTTCTTCCCTCTGCTCACTTTGGGTCCTCTCTTTTCTGCAGTGTTCCCCATGGTTCTCCACATTTTTTCCAATCTGTTCCCATGCTCCTTTGGTTCCCCTCCGACCTGCACTGTCCTCCATTGTTTCCAAATTTTTCCAATCTCTTCCCCGTGCTCCTTTGGTTCCCCTCTGTTCTGCAGTGTTCCAAACAGTTCCCCACTTTTTCCAATACGTTCACCCTGCTCCCGTTGTTTCTCCACTCTTCTGCATTTTTCCACACCGTTCCCCACTTTTTCCAATCTGCTCCCCCTGCTCCCTTGGTTCCCCTCTGTTCTTCAGTGTTCCCCATGGTTCCCCAATTTTTCCAATGTATACACCCTGCTCCCTTTGTTTCCTCACTCTTCTGCATTTTTCCACACTGTTCCCCACTTTTTCCAATCTGTTTCCCCCGATCCCTTTGGTTCCCCACTGTTCTGCAGTATTCCCCACTTTTCCACTATTTTCGAATTTGTTCGCTGTGATCGCTTTGGCTCCTCTCTGTCTGCATTGTTCTTCACAGTTCCCCACTTTATCCAATCCGTTCCCCCCTGCTCCCTTTGGTTCCCCTCTGTCCTGCAGTGTTCCCCACTTCTCAACTTCTTTCCGATAAGCTCGCCGTGCTCCATTTCGTTCCCCTCTGTTCTGCAGTGTTTCCCACGGTTTCCCACTTTTTCCAATCCGTTCCCGCTGCTCCCTTTGGTTCCCCACTGTTTTGCAGTGTTCGCCATGGTTCTGCACTTTTTCCAATCTGTTCCCCATGCTCCGTTTAGTTCCCCTCTATTCTGCAGTGTTCCCCAAGGTGCACACTTTTTCGAATCTGTTCACCCTGCTCCCTGTGTTTCCCCTCTGTCCTGCAGTGTTCCCCACGTTTCCCCACTTTTTCCAATCAGTTCGCCCTGCTCCCTTTGTTTCCCCTCTGTCCTCCAATGTTCTCCAGTGTACCCCACTTTTTCCAATCCATTCCCCCTGCTCCTTTTGGTTCCCCACTGTTCTGCAGAACTCCCCACGATTCCCCACTTTTTCCAATCTGTTCCCCCTGCTCCGTTTGTTTCTCCTTTATTTTGCAGTGTTCCCAAAGGTTCCCCACTTTTCCGAGCTGTTCCCCCTGCTCCTTTTGGTTCTGCAGTGTTCTGCTTTGTTCCCCACGGTTACCCACTTTTTCCAAACCGTTCCCCCTGCTCCCTTTGGTTCCCCTCTGTCCTGCAGTGTTCCCCACGGTTACCCACTAATTCCAATCCATTCCCCCTGCTCCCTTTGGTTCCCCTCTGTCCTGCATTTTCCCCCACAGTTCCCCACTTTTCCAATCCGTTCCCCCTGCTCCCTTTAGTTCCCCTCTGTACTGCAGTGCTCTCCACGGTTCCCCGCATTTTCCAATCCGTTCTCCCTGCTCCCTTTGGTTTCCCACTGTTCTGCATTTTTCCACACGGTTCCCCAATTTTTCCAATCTGTTCCCATGCACCATTTGGTTCCCCTCTTTTCTGCAATATTCCCCACTGTTCCCCACCTTTTCCAATCTGTTCGCCCTTCTCCTTGGGCTCCCCTCTGTTCTGCAGTTTTCCCCACAGTTTCCACTTTTTCCAATCTGTTCCCCCTGCTCCCTTTGGTTTCCCCTCTATTCTGCAGTATTCTATACAGTTCCCCACATTTTCCAATCCGTTACCCCTGCTCCCTTTGGTTCCCCTCTGTTCTGCAGTGTTCTCCACGGTTCCCGACTTTTTCCAATCTGTTCCTCCTGCTCCCTTTGGTTCCCCACTGTTCTGCATTTTGCCACACAGTTCCCCACTTTTTCCAATCTGTTCCCCCTGCTCCCTTTGTTTCCTCACTCTTCTGCATTTTTCCACACTGTTCGCCACATTTTCCAATCTGATCCCCCTGCTACCTTTGTTTCCTCACTCTTCTGCATTTTTCCACACTGTTCCCCACTTTTTCCACTCTGTTTCCCCCGATCCCTTCGGTTCCCCACTGTTCTGCAGTATTCCCCACTTTTCCACTATTTTCGAATTTGTTCGCCGTGATCGCTTTGGTTCCTCTCTGTCTGCAGTGTTCTTCACAGTTCCCCACTTTATCCAATCCGTTCCCCCCTGCTCCCTTTGGTTCCCCTCTGTACTGCAGTGTTCCCCACTTCTCAACTTCTTTCCGATATGCTCGCCGTGCTCCATTTCGTTCCCCTCTGTTCTGCAGTGTTTCCCACGGTTCCCCACTTTTTCCAATCCGTTCCCGCTGCTCCCTTTGGTTCCCCACTGTTTTGCAGTGTTCGCCATGGTTCTGCACTTTTTCCAATCTGTTCCCCATGCTCCGTTTAGTTCCCCTCTTTTCTGCAGTGTTCCCCAAGGTGTACACTTTTTCGAATCTGTTCACCCTGCTCCCTTTGTTTCCCCTCTGTCCTCCAATGTTCTCCACGGTTCCCCATTTTTTCCAATCCATTCCCCCTGCTCCTTTTGGTTCCCCACTGTTCTGCAGAACTCCCCACGATTCCCCACTTTTTCCAATCAGTTCCCCCTGCTCCGTTTGGTTCTCCTTTATTCTGCAGTGTTCCCCAAGGTTCCCCACTTTTCCGTGCTGTTCCCCCTGCTCCCTTTGGTTCTGCAGTGTTCTGCAGTGTTCCACACAGTTCCCCACATTTTCAAATCTGTTCCCCCTGCTCCCTTTGTTTCCTCACTCTTCTGCGTTTTCCACACTGTTCCCCACTTTTTCCAATCTGTTTCCCCCGCTCCCTTTGGTTCCCCAAGGTTCCCCACTCTTCCGAGTTCTTCCCTCTGCTCACTTTGGGTCCTCTCTTTTCTGCAGTGTTCCCCATGGTTCTCCACATTTTTTCCAATCTGTTCCCATGCTCCTTTGGTTCCCCTCCGACCTGCACTGTCCTCCATTGTTTCCAAATTTTTCCAATCTCTTCCCCGTGCTCCTTTGGTTCCCCTCTGTTCTGCAGTGTTCCAAACAGTTCCCCACTTTTTCCAATACGTTCACCCTGCTCCCGTTGTTTCTCCACTCTTCTGCATTTTTCCACACCGTTCCCCACTTTTTCCAATCTGCTCCCCCTGCTCCCTTGGTTCCCCTCTGTTCTTCAGTGTTCCCCATGGTTCCCCAATTTTTCCAATGTATACACCCTGCTCCCTTTGTTTCCTCACTCTTCTGCATTTTTCCACACTGTTCCCCACTTTTTCCAATCTGTTTCCCCCGATCCCTTTGGTTCCCCACTGTTCTGCAGTATTCCCCACTTTTCCACTATTTTCGAATTTGTTCGCTGTGATCGCTTTGGCTCCTCTCTGTCTGCATTGTTCTTCACAGTTCCCCACTTTATCCAATCCGTTCCCCCCTGCTCCCTTTGGTTCCCCTCTGTCCTGCAGTGTTCCCCACTTCTCAACTTCTTTCCGATAAGCTCGCCGTGCTCCATTTCGTTCCCCTCTGTTCTGCAGTGTTTCCCACGGTTTCCCACTTTTTCCAATCCGTTCCCGCTGCTCCCTTTGGTTCCCCACTGTTTTGCAGTGTTCGCCATGGTTCTGCACTTTTTCCAATCTGTTCCCCATGCTCCGTTTAGTTCCCCTCTATTCTGCAGTGTTCCCCAAGGTGCACACTTTTTCGAATCTGTTCACCCTGCTCCCTGTGTTTCCCCTCTGTCCTGCAGTGTTCCCCACGTTTCCCCACTTTTTCCAATCAGTTCGCCCTGCTCCCTTTGTTTCCCCTCTGTCCTCCAATGTTCTCCAGTGTACCCCACTTTTTCCAATCCATTCCCCCTGCTCCTTTTGGTTCCCCACTGTTCTGCAGAACTCCCCACGATTCCCCACTTTTTCCAATCTGTTCCCCCTGCTCCGTTTGTTTCTCCTTTATTTTGCAGTGTTCCCAAAGGTTCCCCACTTTTCCGAGCTGTTCCCCCTGCTCCTTTTGGTTCTGCAGTGTTCTGCTTTGTTCCCCACGGTTACCCACTTTTTCCAAACCGTTCCCCCTGCTCCCTTTGGTTCCCCTCTGTCCTGCAGTGTTCCCCACGGTTACCCACTAATTCCAATCCATTCCCCCTGCTCCCTTTGGTTCCCCTCTGTCCTGCATTTTCCCCCACAGTTCCCCACTTTTCCAATCCGTTCCCCCTGCTCCCTTTAGTTCCCCTCTGTACTGCAGTGCTCTCCACGGTTCCCCGCATTTTCCAATCCGTTCTCCCTGCTCCCTTTGGTTTCCCACTGTTCTGCATTTTTCCACACGGTTCCCCAATTTTTCCAATCTGTTCCCATGCACCATTTGGTTCCCCTCTTTTCTGCAATATTCCCCACTGTTCCCCACCTTTTCCAATCTGTTCGCCCTTCTCCTTGGGCTCCCCTCTGTTCTGCAGTTTTCCCCACAGTTTCCACTTTTTCCAATCTGTTCCCCCTGCTCCCTTTGGTTTCCCCTCTATTCTGCAGTATTCTATACAGTTCCCCACATTTTCCAATCCGTTACCCCTGCTCCCTTTGGTTCCCCTCTGTTCTGCAGTGTTCTCCACGGTTCCCGACTTTTTCCAATCTGTTCCTCCTGCTCCCTTTGGTTCCCCACTGTTCTGCATTTTGCCACACAGTTCCCCACTTTTTCCAATCTGTTCCCCCTGCTCCCTTTGTTTCCTCACTCTTCTGCATTTTTCCACACTGTTCGCCACATTTTCCAATCTGATCCCCCTGCTACCTTTGTTTCCTCACTCTTCTGCATTTTTCCACACTGTTCCCCACTTTTTCCACTCTGTTTCCCCCGATCCCTTCGGTTCCCCACTGTTCTGCAGTATTCCCCACTTTTCCACTATTTTCGAATTTGTTCGCCGTGATCGCTTTGGTTCCTCTCTGTCTGCAGTGTTCTTCACAGTTCCCCACTTTATCCAATCCGTTCCCGCTGCTCCCTTTGGTTCCCCACTGTTTTGCAGTGTTCGCCATGGTTCTGCACTTTTTCCAATCTGTTCCCCATGCTCCGTTTAGTTCCCCTCTTTTCTGCAGTGTTCCCCAAGGTGTACACTTTTTCGAATCTGTTCACCCTGCTCCCTTTGTTTCCCCTCTGTCCTCCAATGTTCTCCACGGTTCCCCATTTTTTCCAATCCATTCCCCCTGCTCCTTTTGGTTCCCCACTGTTCTGCAGAACTCCCCACGATTCCCCACTTTTTCCAATCTGTTCCCCCTGCTCCGTTTGGTTCTCCTTTATTCTGCAGTGTTCCCCAAGGTTCCCCACTTTTCCGAGCTGTTCCCCCTGCTCCCTTTGGTTCTGCAGTGTTCTGCAGTGTTCCCCACTGTTACCCACTTTTTCCAAACCATTCCCCCTGCTCCCTTTCGTTCCCCTCTGTCCTGCAATGTTCCCCACGGTTACCCACTTATTCCAATCCATTCCCCCTGCTCCCTTTGGTTCCCCTCTGTCCTGCATTTTCCCCCACAGTTCCCCACTTTGCCAATCCGTTCACCCTGCTCCCTTTGGTTTCCCACTGTTCCTCATTTTTCCACACGGTTCCCCAATTTTTCCAATCTGTTCCCATGCTCCATTTGGTTCCCCTCTTTTCTGCAATATTCCCCACTGTTCCCCACCTTTTGCAATCTGTTCCCCCTGCTCCCTTTGGTTCCCCACTGTTCAGCAGTTTTCGCTAACGGTTCCCCACTTTTTACAACCTGTACCTCCTGTTTCCTTTGGTTCCCCTCTGTCCTGCAGTGTTCCCCACGGTTCCACACTTTTTGCAATCTGTTCGCCGTGCACTCTTTGGTTCCCCTCAGTTCTACAATGTTCCCCACAGTTCCCCACTTTATCCAATCTGTTCCCCCTGCTCCCTTTGGTTCCCCTCCGTCCTGCACTGTCCTCCATGGTTTCCCAATTTTTCCAATCTCTTCCCCGTGCTCCTTTGGTTCCCCTCTGTTGTGCAGTGTTCCGAACGGTTCCCCACTTTTTCCAATCCGTTCCCCCTGCTTCCTTTGATTCCCTTCTGTTCTGCAGTGTTCCACACTGTTCCCCAATTTTTCCAATCCGTTCACCCTGCTCCCATTGTTTCTCCACTCTTCTCAATTTTTCCACACCGTTCCCCACTTTTTCCAATCTGTTCGCCGTTCTTCTTCGGCTCCCCTCTGTTCTGGATTTTTCCACACAGTTCCCCACTTTTTCCAATCTGTTCCCCCTGCTCCCTTTGTTTCCTCACTCTTCTGCATTTTTCCACACTGTTCGCCACTTTTTCCAATCTGATCCCCCTGCTCCCTTTGATTCCCCACTGTTCTGCAGTGTTCCCCACTTCTCAACTTTTTTCCGATATGTTCGTCCTGCTCCCTTTGGTTCCCCACTGTTTTGCAGTGTTCGCCACGGTTCCACACTTTTTCCAATCTGTTCCCCCTGCTCCCTTTAGTTCCCCTCTGTACTGCAGTGCTCTCCACGGTTCCCCACATTTTCCAATCCGTTCTCCCTGCTCCCTTTGGTTTCCCACTGTTCTGCATTTTTCCACACGGTTCCCCAATTTTTCCAATCTCTTCCCCGTGCTCCTTTGGTTCCCCTCTGTTGTGCAGTGTTCCGAACGGTTCCCCACTTTTTCCAATCCGTTCCCCCTGCTCCCTTTGATTCCCCTCTGTTTTGCAGTGTTCTCCACGGTTACCGACTTTTTCCAATCTGTTCCTCCTGCTCCCTTTGGTTCCCCACTGTTCTGCATTTTTCCACACAGTTCCCCACTTTTTCCAATCTGTTCCCCCTGCTCCCTTTGTTTCCTCACTCTTCTGCATTTTTCCACACTGTTCGCCACTTTTTCCAATCTGATCCCCCTGCTCCCTTTGATTCCCCACTGTTCGGCAGTGTTTCCCACTTCTCAACATTTTTCCGATATGTTCGCCCTGCTCCCTTTCGTTCCCCTCTGTTCTGCAGTGTTTCCCACGGTTCCCCACTTTTTCCAATCCGTTCCCGCTGCTCCGTTTGGTTCCCCACTGTTTTCCAGTATTCGCCACGGTTCCGCACTTTTTCCAATCTGTTCCCCGTGCTCCCTATGGTTCCCCTCCGTCCTGCACTGTCCTCCATTGTTTCCCAATTTTTCCAATCTATTCCCCGTGCTCCTTTGTTTCCCCTCTGTTGTGCAGTGTGCCCAACGGTTCCCCACTTTTTCCAATCCGTTCACCCTGCTCCCGTTGGTTCCCCTCTGTTCTGCAGTGTTCCCCACAGTTCCCCACTTTTTCCAATCCGTTCCCCCTGTGCCCTTTCTTTCCCCTCTGTCCTGCATTGTCCTTTGCGATTCCCCACTTTTTCCAATTCGTTCCACCTGCTCCCTTGGTTCCCCTCTGTTCTGCAGTGTTCCCCACGGTTCCGCAATTTTTCCAATGTATACCCCCTGCTCCCGTTGTTTCCTTACTCTTCTGCATTTTTCCACACTGTTTCCCAATTTTTCCAATCTCTTCCCCGTGCTTGTTTGTTTCCCCTCTGTTGTGCAGTGTTCCAAACGGTTTCCCACTTTTTCCAATCTGTTCCCCCTGCTTCTTTTGATTCCCCTCTGTTCTGCAGTGTTCCACACTGTTCCCCACTTTTTCCAATCCGTTCTCCCTGCTCCCGTTGTTTCTCCACTCTTCTGCATTTTCCACACCGTTCCCCACTTTTTCCAATCTGTTCCCCCTTCTCCTTGGGCTCCCCTCTGTTCTGCAGTTTTCCCCACTGTTTCCACTTTTTCCAATCTGTTCCCCCTGCTCCCTTTGGTTCCCCTCTATTCTGCAGTTTTCTATACAGTTCCCCACATTTTCCAATCCGTTACCCCTGCTCCCTTTTGTTCCCCTCTGTTCTGCAGTGTTCTCCACGGTTACCGACTTTTTCCAATCTGTTCCTCCTGCTCCCTTTGGTTCCCCACTGTTCTGCATTTTTCCACACAGTTCCCCACTTTTTCCAATCTGTTCCCCCTGCTCCCTTTGTTTCCTCACTGTTATGCAGTGTTCCCCACTTCTCAACTTTTTTCCGATATGTTCGTCCTGCTCCCTTTCGTTCCCCTCTGTTCTGCAGTGTTTCCCACGGTTC
Organism: Narcine bancroftii; assembly: GCF_036971445.1. Classification (NCBI taxonomy): domain Eukaryota; kingdom Metazoa; phylum Chordata; class Chondrichthyes; order Torpediniformes; family Narcinidae; genus Narcine; species Narcine bancroftii. The sequence continues at coordinate 1,317,100 of NW_027211900.1, read as the reverse complement.
CCCACTTTTTCCAATCCGTTCCCACTGCTCCCTTTGGTTCCCCACTGTTTTGCAGTGTTCCACACAGTTCCCCACTTTTTCCAATCTGTTCCCCCTGCTCCCTTTGTTTCCTCACTCTTCTGTGTTTTCCACACTGTTCCCCACTTTTTCCAATCTATTTCCCCCGCTCCCTTTGGTTCCCCACTGTTCTGCAGTGTTCCCCACTTCTCCACTATTTTCCAATTTGTTCGCCGTGCTCGCTTTGGTTCCTCTCTGTCTGCAATATTCTTCACAGTTCCCCACTTTTTCCAATCCGTTCCCCCTGCTCTCTTGCTTCCCCTCTGTTCTGCAGTGTTCCCCACGGTTCCCCACTTTTCCGAGTTCTTCCCTCTGCTCCCTTTGGGTCCTCTCTGTTCTACAGTGTTCCCCATGGTTCTCCACATTTTTTCCAATCTGTTCCCATGCTCCCTTTGGTTCCCCTCCGTCCTGCACTGTCCTCCATTGTTTCCCAATTTTTCCAATCCCTTCCCCGTGCTCCTTTGGTTCCCCTCTGGTCTTCAGTGTTACAAACAGTTCCCCACTTTTTCCAATCCGTTCACCCTGCTCCCGTTGTTTCTCCACTCATCTGCATTTTTCCACACCGTTCCCCACTTTTTCCAATCTGTTCCCCCTGCTCCTTGGGCTCCCCTCTATTCTGCAGTTTTCCATATAGTTCCCGACATTTTCCAATCCGTTACCCCTGCTCCCTTTGGTTCCCCTCTGTTCTGCAGTGATCTCCACGGTTCCCGACTTTTTCCAATCTCTTCCCCCTGCTCCCTTTGGTTCACCTCTATTCTGCAGTTTTCCATACAGTTCCCGACATTTTCCAATCCGTTACCCCTGCTCCCTTTGGTTCCCCTCTGTTCTGCAGTGATATCCACGGTTCCCGACTTTTTCCAATCTGTTCCTCCTGCTCCCTTTGGGTCCCCACTCTTCTGCATTTTTCCACACTGCTCCACACATTTTCCAAACTGATCCCCCTGCTCCCTTTGATTCCCCACTGTTCTGCAGTGTTGCCCACTTCTCAACTTTTTTCCGATATGCTCGCAGTGCTCCATTTCGTTCCCCTCTGTTCTGCAGTGTTTCCCACGGTTCCCCACTTTTTCCAATCCGTTCCCGCTGCTCCCTTTCGTTCCCCACTGTTTTGCAGTGTTCGCCATAGTTCTGCACTTTTTCCAATCTGTTCCCCATGCTCCGTTTAGTTCCCCTCTATTCTGCAGTGTTCCCCAAGGTTGCACACTTTTTCGAATCTGTTCACCCTGCTCCCTTTGTTTCCCCTCTGTCCTGCAGTGTTCCCCACGTTTCCCCACTTTTTCCAATCAGTTCGCCCTGCTCTCTTTGTTTCCCCTCTGTCCTGCAATGTTCTCCACGGTTCCCCACTTTTTGCAATCCATTCCCCCTGCTCCTTTTGGTTCCCCACTGTTCTGCAGAACTCCCCACAATACCCCACTTTTTCCAATCTGTTCACCCTGCTCTGTTTAGTTCTCCTTATTCTGCAGTGTTCCCCAAGGTTCCCCACTCTTCCGAGCTGTTCCCCCTGCTCCCTTTGGTTCTGCAGTGTTCTGCACTGTTCCCCACGGTTACCCACTTTTTCCAAACCATTCCCCCTGCTCCCTTTGGTTCCCCTCTGTCCTGCAGTGTTACCCACGGTTACCCACTTTTTCCAATCCATTCCCCCTGCTCCCTTTGGTTCCCCTCTGTCCTGCATTTTCCCCCACAGTTCCCCACTTTTCCAATCCGCTCCCCCTGCTCCCTTTGGTTTCCCACTGTTCTGCATTTTTCCACACGGTTCCCCAATTTTTCCAATCTGTTCCCATGCTCCATTTGGTTCCCCTCTTTTCTGCAATATTCCCCACTGTTCCCCACCTTTTGCAATCTGTTCCCCCTGCTCCCTTTGGTTTCCCACTGTTCTGCATTTTTCCACACGGTTCCCCAATTTTTCCAATCTGTTCCCATGCTCCATTTGGTTCCCCTCTTTTCTGCAATATTCCCCACTGTTCCCCACCTTTTGCAATCTGTTCCCCCTGCTCCCTTTGGTTGCCCACTGTTCTGCAGTGTTCGCTAACGGTTCCCCACTTTTTCCAACCTGTACCTCCTGTTCCCTTTGGTTCCCCTCTGTCCTGCAGTGTTCCCCACGGTTCCACACTTTTTCCAATCTGTTCGCCGTGCTCTCTTTGGTTCCTCTCAGTTCTACAATGTTCCCCACAGTTCCCCACTTTTTCCAATCTGTTCGCCCTGCTCCCATTGGTTCCCCACTGTTTTGCAGTGTTCCGCACTTCTCAACTTCTTTCCGATATGCTCGCCGTGCTCCATTTCGTTCCCATCTGTTCTGCAGTGTTTCCCACGGTTCCCCACTTTTTCCAATCCGTTCCCGCTGCTCCCTTTGGTTCCCCACTGTTTTGCAGTGTTCGCCATGGTTCTGCACTTTTTCCAATCTGTTCCCTTCGCTCCGTTTAGTTCCCCTCTATTCTGCAGTGTTCCCCAAGGTTGCACACTTTTTCGAATCTGTTCACCCTGCTCCCTTTGTTTCCCCTCTGTCCTGCAGTGTTCTCCATGGTTCCCGACTTTTTCCAATCTGTTCCTCCTGCTCCCTTTGGTTCCCCACTGTTCTGCATTTTTCCACACTGTTCCCCACTTTTTCCAATCTGATCCCCCTGCTCCCTTTGATTCCCCACTGTTCTGCAGTGTTCCCCACTTCTCAACTTTTTTATGATATGTTCGCCCTGCTCCCTTTCGTTCCCCTCTGTTCTGCAGTGTTCCCCACGTTTCCCCACTTTTTCCAATCAGTTCGCCCTGTTCCCTTTGTTTACCCTCTGTCCTGCAATGTTCTCCAGGGTTCCGCACTCTTTCCAATCCATTCCCCATGCTCCATTTGTTTCCCCTCTTTTCTGCCATATTCCCCACTGTTCCCCACTTTTTGCAATCTGTTCCCCCTGCTCCCTTTGGTTCCCCAATGTTCTGCAGTGTTCACCAACGGTTCCCCACTTTTTCCAACCTGTACCTCCTGTTCCCTTTTGTTCCCCTCTGTCATGCTGTGTTCCCCACGGTTACCAACTTTTTCCAATCCATTCCCCCTGCTCCCTTTGGTTCTCCTCTGTCCTACATTTTCCCCCTCAGTTCCCCACTTTTCCAATCCGTTCCCCCTGATCCCTTTAGGTCCCCTCTGTACTGCAGTGCTCCCCACGATTCCCCACATTTTCCAATCCGTTCTCCCTGCTCCCTTTGGTTTCCCACTGTTCTGCATTTTTCCACACGGTTCCCCAATTTTTCCAATCTGTTCCCATGCTCCATTTGGTTCCCCTCTTTTCTGCAATATTCCCCACTGTTCCCCACTTTTTGCAATCTGTTCCCCCTGCTCCCTTTGGTTCCCCTCTATTCTGCAGTTTTCTATACAGTTCCCCACATTTTCCAATCCGTTACCCCTGCTCCCTTTTGTTCCCCTCTGTTCTGCAGTGTTCTCCACGGTTACCGACTTTTTCCAATCTGTTCCTCCTGCTCCCTTTGGTTCCCCACTGTTCTGCATTTTTCCACACAGTTCCCCACTTTTTCCAATCTGTTCCCCCTGCTCCCTTTGTTTCCTCACTCTTCTGCATTTTTCCACACTGTTCGCCACTTTTTCCAATCTGATCCCCCTGCTCCCTTTGATTCCCCACTGTTATGCAGTGTTCCCCACTTCTCAACTTTTTTCCGATATGTTCGTCCTGCTCCCTTTCGTTCCCCTCTGTTCTGCAGTGTTTCCCACGGTTCCCCACTTTTTCCAATCCGTTCCCACTGCTCCCTTTGGTTCCCCACTGTTTTGCAGTGTTCCACACAGTTCCCCACTTTTTCCAATCTGTTCCCCCTGCTCCCTTTGTTTCCTCACTCTTCTGTGTTTTCCACACTGTTCCCCACTTTTTCCAATCTATTTCCCCCGCTCCCTTTGGTTCCCCACTGTTCTGCAGTGTTCCCCACTTCTCCACTATTTTCCAATTTGTTCGCCGTGCTCGCTTTGGTTCCTCTCTGTCTGCAATATTCTTCACAGTTCCCCACTTTTTCCAATCCGTTCCCCCTGCTCTCTTGCTTCCCCTCTGTTCTGCAGTGTTCCCCACGGTTCCCCACTTTTCCGAGTTCTTCCCTCTGCTCCCTTTGGGTCCTCTCTGTTCTACAGTGTTCCCATGGTTCTCCACATTTTTTCCAATCTGTTCCCATGCTCCCTTTGGTTCCCCTCCGTCCTGCACTGTCCTCCATTGTTTCCCAATTTTTCCAATCCCTTCCCCGTGCTCCTTTGGTTCCCCTCTGGTCTGCAGTGTTCCAAACAGTTCCCCACTTTTTCCAATCCGTTCACCCTGCTCCCGTTGTTTCTCCACTCTTCTGCATTTTTCCACACCGTTCCCCACTTTTTCCAATCTGTTCCCCCTGCTCCTTGGGCTCCCCTCTATTCTGCAGTTTTCCATACAGTTCCCGACATTTTCCAATCCGTTACCCCTGCTCCCTTTGGTTCCCCTCTGTTCTGCAGTGATCTCCACGGTTCCCGACTTTTTCCAATCTCTTCCCCCTGCTCCCTTTGGTTCACCTCTATTCTGCAGTTTTCCATACAGTTCCCGACATTTTCCAATCCGTTACCCCTGCTCCCTTTGGTTCCCCTCTGTTCTGCAGTGTTCCCCACTTCTCAACTTTTTTCCGATATGTTCGCCCTGCTCCCTTTCGTTCCCCTCTGTTCTGCAGTGTTCCCCACGTTTCCCCACTTTTTCCAATCAGTTCACCCTGCTCCCTTTGTTTACCCTCTGTCCTGCAATGTTCTCCAGGGTTCCGCACTTTTTCCAATCCATTCCCCCTGCTCCCTTTGGTTCCCCAATGTTCTGCAGTGTTCACCAACGGTTCCCCACTTTTTCCAACCTGTACCTCCTGTTCCCTTTTGTTCCCCTCTGTCATGCTGTGTTCCCCACGGTTACCAACTTTTTCCAATCCATTCCCCCTGCTCCCTTTGGTTCCCCTCTGTCCTACATTTTCCCCCTCAGTTCCCCACTTTTCCAATCCATTCCCCCTGATCCCTTTAGGTCCCCTCTGTACTGCAGTGCTCCCCACGATTCCCCACATTTTCCAATCCGTTCTCCCTGCTCCCTTTGGTTTCCCACTGTTCTGCATTTTTCCACACGGTTCCCCAATTTTTCCAATCTGTTCCCATGCTCCATTTGGTTCCCCTCTCTCCTGCAGTGTTCCCCACAGTTCCACACTTTTTCCAATCTGTTCGCCGTGCTCTCTTTGGTTCCCCTCTGTTCTACAGTGTTCCCCACAGTTCCCCACTTTTTCCAATCTGTTCCCCCTGCTCCCTTTGGTTCCCCTCCGTCCTGCACTGTCCTCCATGGTTTCCCAATTTTTCCAATCTCTTCCCCGTGCTCCTTTGGTTCCCTTCTGTTGTGCAATGTTCAGAACGGTTCCCCACTTTTTCCAATTCCTTCCCCCTGATTCCTTTGATTCCCCACTGTTCTGCAGTGTTCCCCACTTCTCAACTTTTTTCCGATATGTTCTCCCTGCTCCCTTTCGTTCCCCTCTGTTCTGCAGTGTTTCCCACGGTTCCCCACTTTTTCCAATCCGTTCCCACTGCTCCCTTTGGTTCCCCACTGTTTTGCAGTGTTCGCCACGGTTCCCCTTTCCTAATTGTTCCCCACTATTCCCCTCTGTTCCCCGTTGTTCTGCAGTGTTCCTCATGGTTCCACACTGTACCCCATTTGTTCCTCACTGTTTCCCCCCTGTTCAAAACAGGTTCACCAGAAGTCCCCACTGTTCCTCTCAATTCCTCACTGAACCCCACATTACTTCACTCTTCCCTGCTGTTCTCCAGCAGGTCCCGAACTGTTTCCCAGTGTTCCTGCATTTTCCACAGTTCGCTATCTGTTCTCCACCGCTCCCCACTATTCCCCACTGTTCCGCAGTTTTCCAAACTGTTCACCATATGTTCCCTGAGGTCCGCATTATTCTCCGCTTCTCCCCACTATTCCCCTCCATTCCCAATTATTATGCAGTGTTCACCAGAGTTCCACACTGTTGCCCATTTGTTCCTCACTGTTAATCACATGTTCGACATATTTTACCCACATGTTCGACACATGTTCCCCACAAGTCCCAACTGTAACTCAGCAGTTCCACACTATGTCTCCAATGTTCCCCACTATTCTGCAATTTTCCCTACAGTTCCCCACTGTTCCTCAATATTCCCCTCTGTTCCTAACTGTTCCCCAGCTGTTCTCCATTTCTTTTCCATCTGTTACTCACTGTTCCCCCATTCTCCACTGTTCCCCATCTGTTCCCCTTTCCTCATTGTTAACCCCCTGCTTCCCACTATTCCCCTCTATTTCCCACTGCCCAGCAGTATTTTCCACGGTACCCCACACTATCCCATCTGTTCCTCACTGTTCCCCACCTGTTCCTCAACAGTTTACCACAATTTCTAGTCTGTTCCCCATCTGTTCTCCACTGTTCCTCACAAGTTCCCCACTGTTCACCACTTAGACACTATGTTCCCCCACTGTTCCCTTTGGATCCCCACTGTTCCCCTCATTTCCCAATCTGTTTCCCATTTTTCCCCACTGTTCCCCCATTCTCCACAGTTCACCATCTGTTCACCACTGCTCCCCACTATTCCCCTCTGTTCTGCAGATTTTCCCACTGTTCCCCATCTGTTCCTTCAATTCCTCATTTTTCTCCCCTATTCCCCACTATTCCCCTCCATTCCCCATTGTTATGCAGTGTTCATCCCAGTTCCACACTGTTCCCCACATGTTTGACACATGTTCACCACTTGTTTGACACATATTCCACACTATTCCCCTCTGTTCACCAGCAGTTCTCTCCATTCCTTAATGTTACCCTCTGTTACCCACTCTTCTCCACTGATCCCCACTGTTCCTCAATGATCCCCCTCTGTTATCCACTGTTCCACACAGTTCCTCACTGTTTCCCAGCTGTTCTCTATCTCATTTCCATCTGTTACCCACTGTTCCCCACATTCTCCAATGTTCTGCATTTGTTCACCTTTCCTCGTTATTCACCCCTGCACCCCACTCTTTCCCTCTGTTCTGCACTGTTCTCAACTGTTCAACATTTGTTCCCCTTTCCTCATTGTTCACCCCTGCTCCCCACTATTCCCTCTGTTACCCACTGCTTGGCAGTGTTCCCCAAGGTTCCCCACTCCTCCCCATCTTTTCTTCACTTTTTCCCACCTGTTAGATACATGTTCCCACAAGTCCCCATTTTTCACCTGCAGTTCCCCACCATCTCTCCACTGTTCCCCATCAGTTCCCCATCTAATACCCACTGTTTTCAAGCTGTTTCCGCAATGTTCCCCTCCTGTTCGACACATGTCCCCAGCAGTTCTCCACCATTTCTCCACTTTTCCCTACGGTTCCCCATCATTTTAACATTCCTCAGTGTTTCCCCCCCCACTGCTCTCCAATATTCCCCTCCATTACCCATTATTCTGCAGTGTTCTGCACGGTTCCACATTGTTCCCTACTATTCCCCACTGATCCACATCTGTTCTTCCCCGTTGCCCATATTCCCAAATGTTCCTCACAGTTCCCCATTTTTCCCCATTAATACCACTGTTGCCCATCTGTTCGTCACTGTTGCCCAATTTTAGTAATATTCCCACTGTTCACTATCAGTTCCCCACTGTTCCTCAATTGTTCCCCACAGTTTCCCACTTTAACCTTCTTATTCCCACAGTTCCACATATGTTCCGCCATCTTGCCCATTTTCCCCAATGTTTCCCACTGTTCCCCATCTTTTCCCACTGTTTCCCATTTACCCACTGTTCCCCACTGTTTCACACCTGTTCTCCACTGTTCCACAACTGTTCACCACAGTTCCTTACATTTCCCCACTGTTCCCCACCAATCCCATCTGTTTCCCAGAAGTTTCCCAACTGTTCCCTAGGGTTGCCCACTGTCCCCAATAGTTCCTCACTGTTCCCTACCTGTTCGACACATGTTCCCCAGCAGTTGTCCATCATTTCACCACTGTTCCCCACTGATCCCCAGAGTTCCACATCAGTTCCCCATCTGTACTAAACTGTTTCACACTGTCCCTCCACATCAGTTCCCCATCTGTACTAAACTGTTTCACACTGTCCCTCACCTTTTCCCCATCTGTTCCTCACTGTTCCCGACCTGTTCGACACATGTTCCCCAGCAGTTGCCCACCATTTCTGCACTGTTCCTCACTGATCGCCACAGTTCCACATCAGTTCTCCATTTGTTCTAAACATTTTCCCACCGTCCCTCACCTTTTTCGACTGTTCCCCACCTGTGTCCCACCAGTTCTGCACTTTTCAACACTGTTTCCCAAGATTCCCCACTGTTCACCTCATTCCCAATCTGTTCCCCATTTTTCCCCACTCTTCCCCCATTCTCCATTGTTCACCATCTGTTCCACACTGTTCTTCCTGCTCCCCACAGTTTGGCAGCTGTTTTCCAGCAGTTCCCCTTTTACCACTGTAGCCTACTGTTCCGGATCTGCTTCCCACTGTACCCCACTTTTTTCCACATGTTCCCCAACTGTTTCCTACTCTTCCCCATCAATCCCAACTGTTTACCAGCAGTTTCCCACCTGTCCCCCTTGGTTTACCTGTGTTCCCCATCAGTTCCCCATCTGTTCCCCTCTGTTCTCCAGCTGTTCCTAATCTGTTCCCCACTGTTCACCACTGTTCCCCTCTGTTCCCCATTTTTCTTACTGTTCCACATCTGTTCCCCAACTTTTCCCCACTTTCCCACCAATCCCAACTTTATCCCAGCATTTTCCCACATATTACCCACAGTTCCCCACTGTTTCCCATCAGATTCCCAACTGTTCCCCCTATACTCTTTTGCTCACCTCTGTTCTGCAGTGTTCCCCATCAGTTCCCCTTTCCTCGTTGTTCCACCCTGCTCCCCAATATTCCCCTGTTCATCATTTTTCTAGAGTTTTCCCCACGGTTCCACACTTTTCCCCACTGTTTCACACCTGTTCTCCTTTATTTAACAACTGCTCCACAATTACTTTTCCCCACTGTTCCCCATCTGTTCTGCATTGTTGCCCAATTTTTGCAATGTTCCCCAATCTTCATATTCAGTTCCCCACTGTCCCACAACTATTCCCCACTGTTCCACACAGTTCCCCACATTTCCCCTCTGTTCCCCATTTATACCACTGTTCCCCACTGTTTTACAACTGTTCTCCACTATTCCACAACTATTCCCCAAATGTTCCTTACTTTTCCCCACTGTTCCCCAATTGTTCCTCACTATTCCCTACCTGTTCGACACATGTTCCCCATCAGTTCCCCACTGTTCTCCAGCTGTTCCCGATCTGTTCCCGATCTGTTCCCCATTTTTCCTACTGTTCCCCATGGGTCCACACTGTTCCCCAACAGTTACCAATCTGCTTCCCACTGTTCCACACAGTTCACCACTTTTCCCCACTGTTTCTCTTTTTTCCCACCTTTCCACCTCTGTTCACCACCATTCCCGACTGTCCCCCAATGTTCCCCAATATTCTCCAGCTGTTCCCCACAGTTCCGCATAATTCTTCACTGTACTCCACTGTTCTTCACCTGTTCTGCATGGTCCCCACTGTTCTCCAGCTGTAACCAAACTGTTCCCCACCTTTTCCCAACTATTTCCCAAAGTTCATCGCTGTTCCCCACTGTTCCCCTTTGTTCCCAACTCTTCCTCATTTTCCCCACTGTTCCCTACTGTTCCACATCTGTTCCGCACTGTTCCACACAGTTCTTCACTATTCTCTCGCCGTACCCTAATTGTTCCCCATTTATCCCACTGATAACTATTGTTCCACATCTGTTACCCACAATTCTTCACTGTACCATGCTGTTCTTCACCTGTTTCCCAACTGTTACGCACTGTTCGCCACCAATCCCAACTGTTTTCCAGCATTTTCCCACCTGTTCCCCACGGTTCCCCATGGATCCCCACTGACATCTCATTTCCCAATCTGTTCCCCACTGTTCCCCCGTTCTCCACAATTCCCTATCTGGTCCCCACTATTCCCCGCTGTTGCCCACTGTTCTCCTCTGTTCTGCAGAGATCTCCACTGTTCCCCATCCCTTCCTTCCATTCCTCAATTTTCCCCAATGTTGCCCTCTATACACCACTGTTCCTCAACTTTTTCCCAAGTGTTCCTTGCTGTTCCCCACCTGTCACACACTTTTTAACAGTTAACCACATTCTCCAGTGTTCCCTACTGCTCTCCCCTGTTACCCTCTGTTCTCCACTGTTACTCATTCTCCCCATTACCCACTGTTCCCTCACAGTTCCTCACTGTTCTCCAGCTGTTCCCAAATGTTACCCATCCTTTCTCCACTGTTCTCCATTTTTCTCACTGTTCCCTACTGTTCCACACCTGTTTTCCACTGTTCCCCAGCTGCTCTCAAACTGTTCACCACTGTTCCCCATTTTTCCCACTGTTCCCTACTGTTCCACACCTGTTCTCCACTGTTCCCCAGCTGCTCTCAAACTGTTCACCACTGTTCTCCATTTTTCCCACTGTTTCCTACTGTTCCACACCTGTTCTCCACTGTTCCCCAGCTGCTCTCAAACTGTTCACCACTGTTCTCCATTATTCCCACTGTTTCCTACTGTTCCACACCTGTTCTCCACTGTTCCCCAGCTGCTCTCAAACTGTTCACCACTGTTCCCCATTTTTCCCATTGTTCCCTAATGCTCCATATCTGTTCCACACTGATCCCCACAGTTCTTCACTGTTCCCCACTGTACTCCAGCTATTCACAAACTGTTCCCCACTCTTCCCCATTTTTTCTACCGTTCCCTAATGTTCCACATCTATTTCCCACAATTATTCACTATACCACACTGTTTTTCACCTTTCTCCAACTGTTCCACACTTTTCCCCACCAATCCCAACTGTTTTCTAGCAGTTTCCCTCCTGTTCCTCACGGTTCCACACTGTTCCCCATCAGTTCCCCCTGGTCCCTACTGTTCCCCTCTGTTCTCATCTGTTCTGCAGTGTTCCCCACTGTTTCCCATCTGTTCCTTTCCTCATTGATCCCCCCTGCTCCCCAATATTCCCCTCTGATCCCCATTGTCCTACAGTGTTCCCCATGCTTCCAGACTGTTTCACATCTGTTCCACACTGTTGCCCATTTTTCCCCACTGTTCTCCATCTGTTCCCCACTCTTCCATTTTCCCCCATGTTCTGCACTGTTTCCCAATGTTCTCTAGCTGTTCCCCATCTGTTCCCTAATTTTTTCCACAGTTACCCCAATTCCCCATTGTTCACCTCTGTTCCCCACTGTTCCCCAGAGTTCTTCACTGTTCCACACTTTTCCCAACTGTAGCCGAACTGTTCCCCATTTTTCCCACTGTTCGCCATCTGATCACCACTGTTCCCGACTATTCCCCACAGTTCTCCACTGTTCCGCTCTGTTGCCTACTGTTCCCCATGGTTCTTCACTGTTCTCCACCTCTCCACTGTTATCCAGATGTTCCCGAACTGTTTCCTACTGTTCGCCACTTTTCTCCACTGTTCCTCACTGTTCCCCAATGTTCTCCACAGTTCTGCAGTGTACCCCACTATACCCCATCTGTTCCCCTTGTTCCTCATTGTCCTCACTGTTCTCCACTATTTCACACCTGTTCCCTACTGATCCCAACTGTTCCCTTTAGTTCCCCACTTTTCCCCACTGTTTCCCATTTTTGCCATTGTTCCACATCTGTTCACCACCATTACTGACTGTTCCTGACTATTCCCCACTATTCCCCATCAGTCCCCCATTTGTTCCCCACTGTTCCTCCTATTCCCCAATGTTCTCCACTGTTCCCCTCATTACCCATCAGTTACCCACTTTTCTCCACTATTACCCCGTTCTCCACAGTTCGCTATCTATTACCCACTGTTACTCATTCTTCCCTTTGACCCCTCAGTTTCCCACCAGGTCCCATGGTTCCCCACTGTTCCCCACTGTTCCCCATTTGTTCCCCACTGTTATCCAGCTGTTTCCCATCAGTTCCCCACTTTTCACCACTGTTCCACATGGTTCCCCACTTTTCCCCTCATTTCCCAATCTGTTCCCCACTGTTCCCACATTCTCCACAGGTCAATATATGTTCCCCATTGCTCCCCCCTATTTGTCTCTGTTCCACTGTTCTCCACTGTTCCTCAGTGATCCCCACTTTTCCCCATGTCTTCCTTCTGTACCTCAATTTTCCCACTGTTGCCCACTATACACCACTGTTCCCTAATTGTGCCCCGTGTTTCCCACTGTTCTTCACAGTTCTCCATCTGTCACACACATTTGACCACTGTTCCCCACATTCTCCAATGTTCACATTCTGTTCCCCACTGCTCTCCCCGTTACCCTGTATACCCCACTGTTACTCATTCTTCCCCTCTTTCCCACTGTCTCCCACAGTTCCTCACTGTTCCCCACTTCTCTCCATCTATTCTAAACTGTTCCCTACTTTTCCACTCTGTTCACCACTGTTCCCCTCTGTTCTTTACTTTTCCCCTCTGTTCCCAACTGTTCCCCATTTCTCCCACTTTTCCCTATTGTTCCTCACTGTTTCCAACTGTTCCCCACAGATCCCAACTGTTACCCACTGCACCCCATGTTTCCCATTGTTGCCCATCAGATACTCCTCTTTTTCCCATCTGTGACCTAATTTTCCACACTGTTTCCCACAGTTCTCCACTGTTCACCATCTGTTCCCCACTGCTCCCCACTGTCCTCAACAGTTCCCCAGTTTTCACCAATATTTCCCAGAGTTGCTCATAGTTCCCCAGCTGTTCGACACATGTTCCCGATAGTTCCCCACATTTCTCCACTGTTCACTAATGTTCCACATCAGTTCCCCATCTGTTCTAAACTGTTTCCCACTGTCCCTCATCTTTTCCCCACTGTTCCCCACCGTTTTCCTACTGTTCCAAACCTGTTCCCACTGTTCCCCAGCTATTCCACACCTGTTCGCCACTGTTCCCCAACTGTCTCCCACCAATTCCCCACTTTTCCCCCATTCTCCACCGTTCACCATCTCTTCCACACTGTTCCCCTGCTCCCCACAGTCGGCTCTGTTTTCCAGCTGTTCACCAATTTTTCCACTGTACCCTACTGTTCCACCTCTTTACTCCACAGTTCATCACTGTCCCCCACTGTTCTTCACCTGTTCCCAAATGTTCCCTACTCTTCTCCACCAATCCCAACTGTTTCCTACCAGTTTCCCACCTGTTTCCCCATGGTTCCCCACTGTTCCCCATCAGTTCCCCTCTGTTCTCCAGCTGTTCCCAAACAGTTCTCTACTGTTTCACATCTGTTCCCCACAGTTCTGCACTGTAGCCCATTGTTCTTCACCTGTTCCCCAACTTTCCCCACTGTTCCCCACCAATCCCAACTGTTTTCTAGCAGTATCCCACCTATTACCCACAGTTCCCCACTGATTCCCATCAATCCCCCTGCTCCCTTTTGTTCCCCTCTGTTCTGCAGTGTTCCCCACTCTTTCCCATCTGTTCCCCTTTCCTCATTGTTCCACCCTGCTCCCCAATATTCCCGTGTTCTCCATTTTACTGCAGTGATCACCACGGTTCCACACCATTCCCTACTTTTCCCCACACTTGATCTCATGACAAGATCTACCTTGGTGAAAGCACAGAAATTGTGCAGATGGGCAGCGAAATCTCGCATATGAGGTATAGGGTATCTGTCGGCTGTAGTTATTGATCCTACGGTAATCGCTGCAGGGTGTCCATCCACCTGTTTTCTTGGGTGCCATGTTTAACAGTGATGCCCAAGGACTGTTGGAGCGCTGAATGATACCTAATTCCTCAATTGCAGTTCACTCTGCCCTTGCCTGCGCAGTTTATCAGGTGGAAGATGACGAACCCTGGCGTAATTTGGTGGGCCTGAAGTGTCTATGTAATGGGACACACCCTGGGCTGTTTAGGAGATATTGAAATTAGGTGAGAGAGTACAGGGAAATTCGTTGAGCAGAGCAGCATGTGCACATTTGTTCAAGGTATGCACCCCGAGGTGGGAAACTCTCCCTTTGCTGCATCCCAGAGGGTATGTTTGAAAAGTGGTAGCAGGAACCAATTTCCTCCACTTCACATCTACTGGCAAGTCATGGGACCTTAAAAAATCTGCACCCAAAATAGGTTGTGCAATGGAAGCCAATAGGCAATTCCAATGGAATGTCACACCTCCTATCCCAATCGTGACCTATCCTGTGCCAAAGCAGGGAATTTTCATCCCATTTGTGTTTGAAGAGTCAGGTGGTGTTGTTTATGTGGGTTTTATTTCAAAATAGGTTGGTGGGAGCAAACGAACCTCAGCACTCGTGTCTACAAGAAACTTGTGCTTACCAGCGCAGTCTTGGAAGATACAATGGGACATACTTGTGCCAGCTGCCATGGCCATAAATGGTAGACGGCCTTATCGTTTCCTGCCTTTTTTCTGTAATATGTACATGTCGGGACACATTTATGGGCATTTTTTCACCAACGGCCATGGTAAAAACACCATTCTCACCGCCTGTCAGCACGTTCATCCTTCTTTAACTGAACTGAAGATATAGTTGGCTCATAGGACACGGGATATGGATCTGCTGTGAAAACAGTCTGTACGTGAGCAGACTCTAGCGTTGGAGTGTGATCCAGCCTGTCAGTCTCCTGCGCTACGTCATGGGGATGGTGGAAATCCATGTTAATGATTGGTATTGCGACACGACCTGGGAGTTTGGACAGGAATAGAGTCTCAAAAAGTAAACAATGAGAATAACCATCTGCTAATGCGAGCATCTCATTCATTAAATCGGATAGATTCCTATCACCTAGGTCCTCCATATTTAAAAGTCGTGCTCATGTCTAGTCAATTCCAGCGAGTCCAGGAGAAATTGGCGGAACCTGGTTTACTGGTTTTCTGCCAGGGGATTGGCAACATATTCTATTACTTGAGACGCTGCAGCAGTGTCCAATGCACCTATTACATGGCAGAATTTCATGTCCTCTGCCATTATGCCACAAGACAAATCTGGGTTTCAGCCTGATTAAGCCATACCCGAGGTTGATGGGTCCAGAAAGGAGGCAAGTGAAGTTCCACCACATTAACTGCAGCCGTGATGGCAACAGCTGCTGCCGTCCTTGTGTACATGGTAACTGGAGATTCAAGTTTCCCTGAATCTTGCATTTGGTGTCCCCAATTGTAGAGGCGACTTCGGTAGAGCTACTAAAGTAATACACACACAAACACACATACACCAAGTTAGTCAACACAAGACTGCTTTATTCAGACTTTACAGACTTCTTTTAGGAACAGTGGGGAACAATGAGGGAAC
The DNA here is from genome assembly GCF_036971445.1 of Narcine bancroftii. Lineage (NCBI taxonomy): Eukaryota > Metazoa > Chordata > Chondrichthyes > Torpediniformes > Narcinidae > Narcine > Narcine bancroftii. The sequence goes on along the minus strand of NW_027211900.1, from coordinate 1,301,765 downwards.
AGAGGGGAAAAGTGGTGTATAGTGGGCAACAGAGGTGAAAATTGAGGAATGAAAGGAAGAGATGAGGAAAAGTGGGGATCGCTGAGGAACAATGGAGAACAGTGGGGAACGGAGACAAATGGGAGGAACAGTGGGGAACAGATTGGGAAATGAGGGGAAGAGTGGGGAATCATGGGGTACGGTGGTGAATAGTGGGGAACTGGTGGGGAACAGCTGGGGCATAGTGGGGAACAGGTGTACCACATCTGTTCCACCCTGTTGCCCATTCTTCACAATGTTCCCCACTTTGCCCCATCTGTTCCCCACTGTTCCCCATTTATCCCAGCCCATAAGTATTACATTCCTTAAATGGCAATTATTACCCCTTCTGGGCTTTTTGAATTTCTTAGGATGCCACTTGGGTTGAAGAATGTTGTTCAAACCTGCCAGCAGCTTATTGGCACTTAGGGCAGATATTTAGAATTCCCTTAAATCTACTTGGAAACATCTGGTAAAAACAATGGCGTCATGAATATTCTGTCCAGACCGACTGTATATCATATTCAGGATGAGATTGATATTCCTGAATTAGCCAGTGTCCAGGCAATGGACCCCGATGGTCAGCCATATAGTACGACCATGACTAACTTGGACATACTGCAGGTGGCATCACAACTGGGCAGTCAACCTTACTTTGTGACATGTCTTTGGGCTACATTAGACCAGTGATTCCGGATATCTTGGAGGCAACGCCTTTTTGACCAGATACACACCTTGTCTCATCTGTCCATCAGAACATCTGCCAAGCTCATGTCAAATAAATATGTATGGCATGGACTAAAAAAGGGTGTTGCATAATGGGTCTGCACAGGTACCTCCTGCCAGACTGCCAAAATTCAGCGGCACAATAGGGCACCTCTTCAACATTTCCCGGTGGTACACAGGCGGTTGGAACACGTGCATGTGGACCTGCTTGGATCATTGCCATTATCTCAAATTTTGAAATACATTCTAACAGTCATAGAACGTTTCACACGCTGGTCAGGGGCTGTCCCGTTGCCATCCAGTGACACTGAGAAAAGGGCAAGAGCATTCACTGTCGATTGGATGGCTAGATTTGGTTTTCCAACACACATTACTTCAGATCGTTGAGCACAATTCATCCACAGTCCAACAGACTTGTGGAACGTTTCTACTGGCAACTGAAGTCCGCACATAAGGCCTGACTCACCAGTCCCAATTAGGTCGATGAGTTGCCATGGATTCTATTCGGAGTGCACATCTCTTCAAAGGAAGATATGTCCGCATTGTCCACAGAGATGGTTTATGGTACAGTTCTTACAGTTTCATGGGACATTCATTTCACAACCAACTCTGACCTGAATTTCCTTCACAGCTTTGACATGGAGTCATGATCAGCAAACTTTTTCCTACCCACTGGCATGGATCACCTAAACAGAATGTGCCCCACCATTCCTGGACGCTGATTTTGTTTTTGTGCGCAGACAGGTCCCAGGAGCGCCATTACAATTAACGTATGAGGGCCCTTTCCATGTGGTGAAGAAGGATGGGCTTGTGTATACTTTGGACATAAGGGGACATTCACAGCTGTTTCGTGTAGACTCAAGCCTGCCCATGTGAAGCCCGCTTCACCTATTTCAGTGCCCCCAGCCCAGACAGCGAGGGGGTCCACCTCAGGTGCATGCAGCTGATGTTTTAGTTTCTGTGAAGGTTCTGGGGGGGAACTGGGTGGTTTAGCAGCTGTGTAGTGGGCCGAGCGGGTAAGGTTCTTTGGCACGCGAGTGAAAATATAAGACAGACAGTTGGGAACTCATCCATTTAATTGACTGTCCAGGCGTGGTGCTTCGTGGCGTGAAACGGCACGTTGATCTGTGGATTCTCCTGCCGGATGGCACGGGACACTCACACGGCTTCATTTAAATCTGCGGTCCTGTGGTTCAGAAGCAAACTCATAATGATGTCCCATGGAGCCCAGGACACACTAAATCAAAGAAGCCTGTAAAGTCTGAATAAAGCAGTCTTGTGTTGACTAACCTGGTGTGTGTGTGTGGGTGTGTTGCTTTAGTAGCCCTATCGAAGTAGCCGCTACATATATAAATATTTGGGATGATTATCCCACTTACAGGATACTTTTCTTCCATCTCACAGCCTGTGGGAAGAAGCTATTCCCCAGCCTGGCAGTCCTGATTTTGATGATGGACGTGGTTAAAGATGCTGTGCACTGGATGGAAATGGTCTTTTTACAATTCCTTGAGCCCTATTTAAACAACACTCCCAGTAAATGTCATCTACAGAAGAAAGGGAGACCCCAGTGATCCTCACAACTCTTTGCATCATTCCTGTCTGATGCTTTACAGCTACTAGACCATCCAATGATGCAGCCAGACAGGAGACTCAACTGCGCTCCTGTAAAATCTCAGGATGAGAGCCGTTGGCCTTGACCTCCTCAGTCTCCTTGGGAAGTTTAGGCGCTTCCTGACCAATAAGGAGGTGTGATTGTTTTGTGTATTAATACATGTTCTGTATAGATGTAACAATCTTTAGTGGAGAGAATTACTCATTGTACTTCAGGATGTACAATCAGGTACAGATTTTCCTTAAATAGCCATTTGACCCAGATGTCTATTCAGTACAAGAATACTTTCAATCTCAGGGAGATTTGGAACAATAACACCATTCATTTTGCAACAAGCGCAACTTAATTTTGCCAGTTGTTCAATGGCAAGCGACATGGGGAAAACACCACTGTCAACTCTTCTACCTTAAAGGAGTAATTTTATTCAAATGGGCAGTAGATCAAGAGATGGAAACTGAAATCAGACAGAGGTGAGTGATTGGTTAAAATTAGAAACATTCGTATTCATGCTATAGAGTTTAAGGCTGCCCAGGAGGAATATAATATGTTTTCTTTAAGTTTGTGTGCCCTCAGCCTGCCAAAGGATGGGGCCAACAGACATGTTGCTGGAAGGGTTTGAGAAATGATATGGTAGGCCACAGGAAGCTCAAGGTTAGATCCACAGAGCACAGGTGTTTAGCAAAATGGCTACCCAGTCTGTATTTGGTCTTGGTGATATCGAGGTCAACTGAGTCGACCAAATGTAGTAGATTAGGTTGGATGGGGTGCATGTGAAACAGTGCCTCACCTGGAAGGTCTGATTGTGGCCTTGGATGGAGGTGGCAGGAAATGGAGGGACAAGTTTGGAAATTTCTGCAATTCCAAAGGGGAGTGCGTCAGGTGGTGGTGGGTGGAGAGGGAAGTGCTGTCGAGGGAGAGGGAAGTGCTGTCGAGGGATTCACAGAAAGACGTGCCCCTGTGAAAAGAGGATCTGAGTGGAGTGGGTTAGATGTAGCAGGTTAGAGAATGGTGCTGAAGTTGGAAGTGTTCAAGGATAATGTGTCAGATGTGGCAGCTGATGGGTGGTAAGTGAGAAATCTGAGGATTCTGTCCTTGTTCTGCTGGAGAGGAGGTGGGGTAAGGGCAGAAAGAGAATTGGAGATATGGGTGCAGGCTTTATGGGGGAATCTGCATTTATTGAAGAAATAAGACATTTTGGGTGTTCTGGAGTGGAAAACCTCCTTGGGACTTTTACAGGCCCAGAGGACCCAAAACCTAGCAGCAATAGAAAATCACCAAGACAAAGGATACTTAAACAAACGTCATTTTTAATTTTCTTTAAACAAAAAAACAGGATCAAACTTTAACTTATCACTATTAACTTAACAGCCTTACATTGCCCCGTTCTAATTCTCTGTGCAGGTGTATTTAATGTGCATAAAGTTCTTTGACACAACTCCATGTTCACTGGTGTCTATCAATTCTTATACTGTGCACAGAATTCAACATTTATGAATTTGCACCAAGCTCTGGTGCTTAAAAATGAATGGTTACCCCTCCAGGAAGGCTCTTGTTGGTTTCAGAGAGGGATTTCTTGCTCATTGGACACACAAAAACTGATTCCCTCTGATCAGCCACTTTGGGGTCTTCTCAATGAAACCCGTCACGGTTTTCCAAATGATCACCTCTTCTGCAGGTCACCATAGAGTTCCTTTTGTTTTCCTTATTTCAGGTGAAACACTAAGGCCAGCCATTTCCTATAGTTTGGATTAAAAGTTTTTCAACAGGCTGAACTGAGAACTCACAAACCGTCTTCAGCTTGCCATCTCTCTATTAGAAAAAGCATATTTGGTCTCTCCTCTCTGCTTGCAAAAGCACATGACCTTCTTAGAACAGCAAACTGCAACCAGCCAGATTACTGCACCGGACCCAAACATCTGAGTCCATTCATCAGTTGATTTAAAATCAATAATCCATTTACACCTGCTTTTGAAATTCTTTAGCAAAGCAGTCTCCTTGTTTTGTCGTTGCAAAGGCTCTTGGCGCCTGAATGACTCTCTATCAGCAAAGCTCTTGCATTTTAAATAAGAGCTGTTTTGTGAAGTGTTTGTGTTTGTTTGTGGCCTCCACGACTCCTACAATAATCTCTTTCAAAAACATATCAATATACAATGTGGTGTCCTTGCAAAAAAATAAAGTGGGAAGAGGTATAATCTAGGTAGCTCTGGTGACTGGAGTTTGTAATAGTTTGAAACTTGAACCTCTCTCTCTATTTACTCTCATGTAATTAAAAAGTGTCTTATCACACAAAATTGCTTTTTTCCTGCTGTGAGGCAGACAGATTTGCCATTGATTTTAATTATCTTTAAACATGAATATGGAATTACACTTCAACTGTTTTACTACTTTAAATTACTTTACTTAACTTACCCCCCTTCTAATTCTAAGTGCACGTGTGTGTAATGTGTGTGTAAGTTCAGAAAAGTTCTTTGGTTCACAGTCCAATCTCACTTCTCATTCCTCCAAGTTCACTGGTTGCAGGCCATTCTTATACTGTGCACAGAATTTAACATATATAAAATTCACCAGGCTTTGGTGCTCGAAAGGTAAAAAAAAACATTACAGTTCAGGAAGGTTCTTGCTGGTTTTCAGAGAGAGGTGTGTTGTTCAGGGAAGTATTAGGGTGTTTCTGACTCGTCGTATCAGCATCTGAAATCTGTTATCTCTTCAGAAAAGCTCTGATAGCTTTAGCATGGAGCAGAGCTGAGCCAGGACTTTGCAGGTATTTAAGGGAGTGTGTGGGCAGGGTTTGTTCTGGACCAACAATCTCACCAAATGACTCTGCTTGAAATCAAGATTCAAACCATTTTGAGGAATACAACAGGAATTGTTCAACAAAAGCCTGGTGTTCCCTGATGAGTTTTCTTTCATGAGTGGATATGATTTTTTTTAAAGCCTGTTAATCTTCCTGATACAGATCTTTGTATTTAACTTTCAGGTTGCTATCTGTTGTTTACTTGGAGGCCTTTAATGGGGTGACTGGGTGGAATCTTTGCTTTAACCAAGCAGTTCTATTGCAATTTTCCAGCTGTAGGATGCAGTGCAGTTGCTTGCAAGTTTAGCAAGTGGGATTATATTGTGAAACTGCAAGTCACAGCACCATTTATGTTTTTGAAAATGCAAATATGAAAATTTTAACTTTGGTCTCCTTGGTTTGCTTAAGTTTACAGAGGAGACGTTGGGTCAAGCTGAGAAGAGAGAGTTGGATGCCCATTTGGTGAAGCTGCAAAGGCAAAGAAGAAAACACAAAATGAGGGACTGAAAAAATAATGAAGCAGACTGAAGAGCTGTTGCAACCAAACCCAAGTAAAGAATTTAATTTTGTGATGCGTACTTTAGAGACCAAATGATTTGGGCTTTTAATGGTGACCTATTTAAATGAACAAAATCTGATTAGAATTTAAATTTATGGAAAGTTTGGAAGTTGCCACAAGAAAAATGGAGCATATAAATTAGATGTTGTAATGAAGAGAAATTAACAATACAATGAGCCTTGTGTCATAGTAGCTACCTCAGTCTACCGTACATCACGTTAAACCTTCTCCCCACTGTGAACCTGGTGCCACAGTATCTCCCTTAATGTACCATCCATCCCCGTTAACCTTCTCCCCCACTGTGAATGCGGTATCTCCCGCTGTTTATTAAACATCACTGTTATATCTACTCCATACTCTGAAATCTGTCTCACAGTATCGGCCTCCATCTACCTACATTCCCATTAACATTCTCCCTATTGTGAACTTGGTGTCACAGTATCAAACACAGTTTATCGTACATTACTGTTCAACCGTATGACGGATGTGAACCCAGTGTCACAATATTTGACACAGTTTATCGTTCATCACTGTTTAAACTCATTCCCTCTATTCAACTAGTGTCACAGTATCCATCTCAATTTACCGTACATCACCGTTAAACTTTCTCCCCACTGTGAACCTGGGGTCACAGTATCTCATGGAGTTTATAGTATCTGTCTCAGTCTGCCGTACATCACCATTAAACCATCTCTCCACAGTGAACCCGGTGTCATAATATCTGGAACTGTTTATCGTGTATCACTGTTAAACATTCTCATTACTGTGAACCCGGTGTCACAGTATCTGACATAGTTTATTGTACATCAATGTTGAACCTTCTCCCCACTGTGAAACCGGGGTCATAGTATATGCCAGAGTTTATTATACATCACCATTAAAACTTCATAATATTGTGAACATCATGTCACAGTATTGCCACAATTTATCATACATCACTGTTCATCCTTCTCCCCATTGTAAACCCATTGTCTCTCTATCTGCCACAGATTATCGTACATCGCCATTAAACCTCTTTCCCCTTTGAACCTTCTGTCAAAATATCTGCTACACATAATCCTACACTGTTAAATCCACTAACAAATGGTTATCAGGTGTCACAGAACCTGGGACTGTTTATCGTACTGTTAAATCTTCCACCACTGTGAACTCAATGTCACAGTATCTGTCTCACTCTAACAAACATCATAAAACCTTCTCCTCACTGTGAACCTGGTGTCTCTGCATCTGCCATAATGTATCATACATCACTGTTAAACCTACTCACTACTGTGTACCTGGTGTGAACAGTATCTGTCAAAGTGTACCATACATCCTCATTAAACATTCTCCCCACTGTGTAACTGGTGTCACAGTATCTGCCTCAGTCTTCCATACATCACTGTTGTTTTATCTCTCAAATGTGAATCCAGTGTCACAGTATTTGCTACATTATATTGGACATCACTGTTAAACCTTCTAACTGCTGCTGTGAACCCTGTCTCACAGTATAATAATAATAATAATAATAACATAACAATTACAGCACGGAAACAGGCCATTAGGCCCTTCTAGTCCGCACCGAACCAAACACCCCTTTCTAGTCCCACCTCCCTGCACAATGCCCATAACCCTCCATCTTCTTCTCATCCATATACCTGTCCAACCTTTTCTTAAATAATACAATTGACTCCGCCGCCACTATTTCTCCCGGAAGATCATTCCACACAGCTACCACTCTCTGAGTAAAGAAGTTCCCCCTCATGTTACCTCTAAACCTCTGCCCCTTAATTCTTAACTCATGTCCTCTTGTTTTAATCTTTACTCCTCTTAACGGAAATAGTCTATCCACATCCACTCTGTCTATCCCTTTCATAATCTTAAATACTTCTATCAAATCCCCTCTCAACCTTCTACGCTCCAAAGAATAAAGACCTAATCTGTCCAATCTCTCCCCATACTCCAGATGCTTAAACCCAGGCAACATTCTGGTAAACCTTCTCTGCACTCTCTCCACTCTGTTTATATCCTTCCTATAATTAGGCGACCAGAACTGCACACAGAACTCCAAATTAGGCCGCACCAACGTCTTATACAATCTCAACATCACCTCCCAACTCCTATATTCCATGCAATGATTGATAAAGGCCAGCATACTAAAAGCCTTCTTCACCACCCTATTCACGTGAGTTTCTACCCTCAGGGAACGATGTACCGTCACTCCTAAATCTTTCTGCTCTTCTGTATTCATCAATGCTCTCCCATTTACCACGTATGTCCTATTCTGATTCTTCTTACCAAAATGAAGCACCTCACACTTATCAGCATTAAATTCCATCTGCCATTTTTCAGCCCACTTTTCTAAGCAGCCCAAATCCCTCTGCAATCCTTGAAAACCTTCTTCATTATCCACTATTCCACCTATCTTAGTATCGTCTGCATATTTACTAATCCAATTCACCACCCCATCATCTAGATCATTAATGTATATAACGAACAACAATGGGCCCAATACAGATCCTTGAGGCACACCACTGGTCACCGGCCTCCAACCTGACAGACAATTATCCACTACCACTCTCTGGCCTCTCCCTTTCAGCCAATGTTCAATCCATTTGACTATCTCAAAATTTATACCTAAAGACTGCACCTTCCTAACTAACCTTCCATGTGGTACCTTATCGAAGGCCTTACTGAAGTCCATATAGACAACATCCACTGCGCTACCCTCATCCACATTCCTAGTCACCTCTTCAAAAAATTCAATCAGATTGGTCAAACATGACCTTCCTCCCACAAATCCATGTTGAGTGCTCGTGATCAGACCCTGTCTATCCAGATGTTTATAAGTACTATCTCTAAGAATTTTCTCCATTAATTTACCTACCACAGACGTCAAACTCACAGGCCGATAGTTGCCAGGCTTCCTCCTTGAACCCTTTTTAAATAACAGAACCACATGCGCAATGCGCCAATCCTCCGGCACTATCCCCATATCTAATGACATTTGAAAAATTACCGCCAGAGCCTCTGCTATTTCCTCCTTCACTTCTCTCAATGTCCTGGGGAAGATCCCGTCTGGTCCTGGAGACTTATCCACCTTTATATTCTTCAAAAGCCTTAAAACTACACCTTTTGTAATCTCTATATTCCCCATATTTACCCAATTTGCTTTTTTTATCCCACATCTCCCAATCTTCCTCATTCTTCCGTATATCACCGTTAAACCTTCTGCCCACTGTGAACCCAGTGTAACATTATTTGCCTTTGTCTGCCATGCATCACCGTTAAACCTTCTCACTACTGTGAGCCCAGTGTCTGAGTACCTGCCTCAGTCAACCATATACCACCATTGAACATTCTCACGTCTGTGAACTTGGTGTCTCAGTATCTGTCACAGTTTATCTTACAGCACCGTTAAACCTTATGCCAACTGGAAACCTCTTGTCAGAGTTTCTGCCACAGTTTATTGTACAAAACTGTAAACTTTCTCCCCACTGTGAACCCAGTGTAACGGTCTCTGCCTCAGTCTGCCGTACATCACCATTAAACTTTCTCCTTACTGTGAACCTGGTGTTACAGTATCTGACACAGTTTATCGTACATCACTTTTTAACCATTTCACTACTATGAAATATGCCTGAGTCTACCGTATATCACCATTAAACCATCTCTCCACTTTAAACTCGGTCACCATATCCACCAAAGTTTATCGTATGTCACTATTTAAACTTCTCAACACTGTGAAACCTTTGTCACAGGATCTGTCTAACATCACCGTTAATCTTTCTCCCCACTATGAGACCCGTGTTACTGTATTTAGCACAGTTTATTGTACATCACTGTTAAACCCTCTCCTAACTGTCAAATTGGAGTCACTGCATCTGGCAGGAAGACCATGCTACATCTGGCATCTGGCAGATGGACCATTGGAAATCCGACATATTGAAGAAGAACCATTCCAGATCCAGCAACTGGCAGGAAGACCATTCTCCTTCTTGCTTCTGGCAGGCAGACTAGTCCTCATCCAGCATATGTCAGATGGACCATTCCACATCGGACATTTTCCACGAAGGCCATTCCACATCATGAATCTGACAGGCGGAACATTCCACATCCGGCATCTGGCAAAGGACCATTCCACATTCTGTAAGTTGCTAGCAGTCCATTCCACATCCAGAAACTGGCACGAAGTCCATTCCACATCCGGATTCTCACATGAGGACCATTCCACCTCCAACATTTGGCAGGTGTACCATTCCACATCCGGAATCTGGCAGAGGAACATTCCACATCCAGCATCTTCCAGGTGGACAATTCCACATCCGACATCTGTTAGGCTGATCAGTCCACGGCAGGCAAATGGCAGTAAGATGATACCAGATTCAGCATCTGACAGGCAGACCATTCCACATCCGGCATCTGGCAGGTAGTCAATTCTAAATCCGGCATCTCGTTGGCAGACCAGTCCAAATCTGGCATCTGGCAGGCCAACCGCTCCACATTCAGCATCTGGCAGGAATACCATTCCACATCTGGCATTTGGCAGCAAACCAATCCACATCTGGCAATTGAAAGCTGGACCATTCCACATCTGGCATTCTACAGGAGTACTATTCTACAATCGGCATCTGGCAGGCAGACAATTTCACATCAGGTATTTTTCAGGCAGACCATTCCATTTCTGGCATCTGTCGACCATTCAACATTCAGTGTTTGGCAGGTGGACCATTTCACATCTGGCATCTGTTAATAGGACAATTTTACATCTGGCAGTAGGACCATACCATATCTGGCATCTGGTAGGTGGACCATTCCATCTGCAATTTGTCAGGATGACCATTCCACCTCTGCATCTGGCAGGTGGACTATTCCACATTAACAGCAGCCAGGCAGGACATTCCACATCTGTCATCCGGCAGGAGGACAATTCCACCTCTGATATCTGGCAAGTGGACAATTTCACATCTGAAATCTGGTAGGCAGACAATTCCACATCTGGCATCTGGCAGGATGACCATTCAACCTCAGGCATCTGGCAGGTGGACTATTCCACTACAGCATCAGCCAGGTGGCTCATTCCACATCCAGCATCTGGCAGGAGTACCATTATACATTCAGCATCTGGCAGGCATACCATTTGACATCAGGCATTTTTCAGATGGATCATTCCATATCTGGTATCTGTCGACCATTCACCATCCAGCATCTGGCAGGTGGACCATTTCACATCTGGCATCTGTCAAGTGAACCATTCCACATATGGCAGGAGAACAATACCATATCTGGCACCTTCTAGGCAGACCATTCCACATTTGCAATTTGTAAGGATGACCATTCAACCTCCAGCATCTGGCAGGTGGACTATTCCACACCAGCATCTGCCACACAGACCATTCCACATCTGGCATCTGGCATGAATTCCATTCCACATCCAGCATCTGTCCAGAAGATAATTCTACATTTGGCATATGGCCGGTGAACCATTACACATCTGGCAACTGGCAAGTGGACCATTCCACATCTGGCATTTTGCAGGGGGACCATTGCATATCTGCCATCTGTTAGGTGGACGTTTCTATATCCAGCAAATGGCAGGAAGCTGATATGACTTTTGACATCTGACATGCAGACCATTCTGCATCCGGCATCTGACAAGTGGTCCATTCCAAATCCGGCATCTCACAGGTAGACCATTGCACAGCTGGCATCTGTCAGGTAGACTAGTCAATATCTGACCTCAAGTGGGTGGACAATGCCACATCTGGCATCTGGCCAGACGACACTCCACATCCTGCATCTAGGAAAAACACCATTCCACATCTGGCATCTGACAGCAAACCATTCCTCATCCGGCAACTGTGGTCTATTCCACTCCAGCAAACTATTCCTCATCTGGCAACATGGTCTATTCCACTCCAGCATCAGCCAGGCGGACCATTCCATATCTTTCATCAGTCAGGTCCATCATTCCACATCTAGCAACTGGGAGGCGGACCAGACCATTACACATCTGGCATCTCTCAGGCGGTCCATTCTACATCTGGCATCTGGTAGGCGGACCATTCAACATCTGGCATGTGGCAAGAAGACCATTCCACCTCCGGCATCTGGCTGGTGGACCATTCCACATCCAGCAACTGGCATGCGGAACATTCCACATGTGGCATCTGGCAGGAGGACTATTCCACATGCCATCTGGCAGGAGGTCCTTTCCAAATCTGGCATCTGACCAGAAGATCATTCCACATCTAGCATCTGGCAAGTGAACCATTCCACTTCCGGCATCTGGCAGGTGGACCATTCCACATCCGGCAACTGACAGTTGGACTGTTTGATATCTGACATCCTGAAGTGCTCTCGGTAATGGGTAATCATTCCACATCTAGCATTTGGCAGGAGGACTATTCCATTTAAGGCATCTGGCAGGCGGAACTTTCCAAACCTGGCATCTGGCCATAAGACCATTCTACATCTGGCATCTGGCAGGCGGACCATTCCACATCCAGCATCTGGCAGGTTGACCATTCCACATCCAGCATCTGGCAGGTTGACCATTTCACATCCGGCAACTGACAGTTGGACTGTTTGATATCTGACATCCTGAAGTGCTCTCGGTAATGGGTAATCATTCCACATCTAGCATTTGGCAGGAGGACTATTCCATTTAAGGCATCTGGCAGGCGGAACTTTCCAAACCTGGCATCTGGCCATAAGACCATTCTACATCTGGCATCTGGCAGGCGGACCATTCCACATCCAGCATCTGGCAGGTTGACCATTCCACATCCAGCATCTGGCAGGTTGACCATTTCACATCCAGCATCTGGCAGGTGGTCCATTCCACATCCGGTATATGGCAGGCGGACCATTCCACGTCCAGCATCTTGCATATGGACTATTCCACATCCGGCATCCTGAAGTGCTCTCGGCAATGGGTAAAGTAGTACCTCTCACTTTGTTCGTTTTAGATTGGTCACAATGTTTGAGCTTCTGAAAGAAAACAGACACACACACTGAGAGTACTTTAGTTTATACAAAACTTTATTACTAAATCTGAAGCTGAATTCAAAGTACAATATCACATCTCCAGGTCACACTGATAAAATTACTCACATAACAAGCTTACACTGTTGGACTCAGTAACATAAAATGTACAATATGGGATTTACAAAGAAAACATGATTATACAGTGGAACTCACTCACGTAACAAGGTTACACTGTGGAACTCACTAACAAAACATTTTCAATGTCGAACCCAGTGATATAACAAGGTCAGAATGTGGGACTCACTCACATAACAAGGTAGGACGGTGGGTAAAAATTACATCACGTTCCTTCTGTGGAACTCATTCAAATAACAAAGTTAAGTTGTGTAATCCCCCTCAATAAGAAAATTAAACTGTGGGAATCTCTCATATAATAAGTTTGCAATGTGGAACTCACTAGCACATCAATATCACACTGTGGAACTAACTCAAATAGCAAGGTCACACTGTGAAAGTCACCAACAAAACAATCTCACACTTTGGTACACTTTCCTTAACAAGGTTACACAGTGCAACTCATTAACATAACATGGCTGGAATGTGGAATTCACACACATAACCATCCACATTGTGAAAATCGTTCATATCAAAAGGTCACACTGTAAAAACCATTCACTTTACATTTTCAATCTCGAACTCACTGACATAACAAGGTGAAACTGTGGGACTCGCTCACAGAACAAGTTCACCCTGTTTGACTAACTCACTTTAATGTTTACACAGTAGAACTCGCTCACATAACATGATAACACTATGGGAATCCCTCAAATAACAAGGTTACACTGTGGAACTGACTCACATAACAAGGTCACACTGTGAACGTCACCAACATAACAATCTCACACTGTGCTCCACTTTACTTCACAAGGTTACACTGTGAGACTCATTAACATCACATGGCTGGAATGAGGACCTCACTCACATGACCAGTCCACATTGTGAAGGTCGTTAATATCAAAAGGTGAAACTGTGAAAACCACTCACATTACATTTTCAATCTCGAACTCACTGACATAAGAAGGTGAAACTGTGGGACTCACTCACAGAACATTTACAATGTGGGATTCACTAACTAAACAAAATTATACTGTGCCACTCTCTCACATAACAAGTTTACACCATTGAACTATCTCACATAACAAGATAACACTTTAGAACTCACTAACATAATATTTTCAATGTCGAACAAACTGATATAAAGAGTTCATTCTGTGAAACTCATTCACCTAACAAAGTTACATTGTGGAAACCTCCTCAATAAGGTTAAACTGTGGGAATAACTCAGGTAATAAGTTTATACTGTGGAACTCACTAGAACAGCAAGGTCACACTGTTGAAGTTATGAACATAACAAGCTCACACTCTGGTACTTAATCAATTCACAAGGTTTCACTGTGGGCCTCACTGACATAACATGGTTTGAATGTAGAACTCACTCACAGAACCAGTACACAGTATGAAAATCATATCAAAGGGTTACTCTGTGAAAACCACTCACCTTACATTTTCAATGTTGAACTCAGTGACATAACAAGGTCAAACTGTGGGACTCACTCACAGAACAAGTTCACCCTGTTTGACTAACACACATAAACTCGCTCACATAACATGATAACACTATGGGAATCCCTCAAATAACAAGGTCACACTGTGGAACTGACTAACAAAATGTTTACACGGTGGGAATCTCAGACATAACAACGTCACACTGTCAAACTCACTAACATACCAATTTTACACTCTGAGATTCACTAACTAGAGAGGTTGACACTGTGGAATTCACTCCCATCACTCACACAACAAGTTTACACTGTGCGACTCACTCACAGAACATGAGAACACTATGGGAATCCCTCAAATAACAATGTTACACTGTGAAACTGACTCAGATAACAAGATTACACTGTGGAACTCTCTCACATTAAAAATTTACACTGTGGGAATCACTCACATAAAAAGTGTACACAGTGAGAATCAAACACATAACGTCACACTGTCGAATTCTCTGACATACCAATATTACTCTGTGAGACTCAATAACTAGCCAGGTTGACTCTGAGGAATTCTCTTCCATAATGATGTCACACTTTGAAACTCACTCACATAATAAGGTCACACTGTTGGACTCACTAACATAACATTTTCAATATAGAATTTAGCAAAATTACAAGGTTACACTGTGAAACTCACTTACATAACAAATTTACACGGTGGGAATCTCACACATAACAATGTCACACTGTCATACTCACTCTATACCAATGTTACACTCTGAGGCTCACTAACTAGACAGACTGACACTGTGGAATTCACTTCCATAACAACGTCACACTTTCAAACTCTCTCATATTACAAGCTCAAATGGTGGGACTCACTCACACTGTAGAACACACCAAAAAATTTGCACTGAGGAACTCACTAACATAACTTTTATAATATCGAATTTAGCAAAATTACAAGGTTACACTGTGAAACTCAGACACATAACAAGTTTACATGGTGGGAATCACTCACAAGACAAGGTCACACTGTGTAATTTACTCACACAACAAGTTTGTACTGTGGGACACACTAAGATATAGTTTTGAATATGGGTTTCACTAAGTAAGCAAGGTCAAATTTTGAGACTCACATAATAAGGTGACACTGTGTAAATGACACACAGAACAAGTTTACACTGTGGGACTCACTAACATATAGTTTAGAATATGGGATTCACGAAGGAAAAAAGGTCAAATTTTGAGACTCACATAATAAGGTCACACTGTGTAAATTACTCGGATAACAAATTTACAATGTGTGACTCACTAACATAAAGTTTACAATATGGGATTCCCTAAGTACCCAAAATTATACTGTGTAACTCTCTCACATGACAAGTTTACACTGTGGAACTAAATCACATAACAGGTTTACACTGTGGAACTCACTCACCTAAAAAAGGAGCACTGAGGAGCTCACTAACATAACATTTTCAATGTCGAATTTAGCAAAATACAAGGTAACACTGTGAAACTCACCCACATAACAAGTTTACACGGTGGGAATCTCACATATAACCATGTCACACTGTCGAACACACTCCATACCAATGTTACACCCAAATACTCACTAAGTAGAAAGGTTGACACTGTGGAAATCACTTCCATAACAATGTCAAACTTTCAAACTCACTCACATAACAAGTTTACACAGTCGGAATCTCTCACATAATAAGATCAATTTGTGGGACTCACATAATAAGGTCACACTGTGTAAATTATTCACATAACAAATTTACACTGTGGGACTCACTAACATAAAGTTTACAATATGGGATTCCCTAAGTCCCCAAAATTATACTGTGGAACTCTCCAAAATAACACGGTTACACTGTGGAACACACTCACCTAAACATGTTTCATTGAGGAACTAACTAACATAACATGTTCAATATCGAATTTAGCAAAATTACAAGGTTACACTGTGCAATTCAGACACATAACAAGTTTAAATGGTGGAAATCATTCACATAACAAGGTCACACTGTGTAAATTACTCACAGAAGTTTACACTGTGGGACACACTAACATATAGTTTAGAATATGGGTTTTACTAAGTGGACAAAAGTATACTGTGCAACTCTCTCACATGACAAGTTTACACTGTGGAACTCACTCACCTAAAAAAGTTGCACTGAGGAACTCACTAACATAATATTTTCAATGTCGAATTTAGCGAAATTACAAGGTTACACTGTGAAACTCACCCACATAACTAGTTTACACGGTGCGAATCTCACACATAACAATGTCACACTGTCCAACACACTCCATACCAATGTTTCACTCTGAGGCTCACTAACTAGACAGGTTGACACTGTGGAATTCACTTCCATAACAACGTCACACTTTCAAACTCTCGCATATAACAAGGTCAACCAGTGGGACCTACTCACATAACATGGTCACACTGTGCGACAAACTAACATATAGTTTAGAATATGGGTTTCATTAAGTAAACAAAATTATACTGTCCAAATCTCTCACATGAGAGTTTACACTGTGGAACTCACTCACCTAAAAAGATTACACTGAGGAACTCACTAACATAAAATTTTCAATATCGAATTTAGCAAAATTACAAGGTTACACTGTGAAACAAAGACACATAACAAGTTTACATGGTGGGACTCACTAACATGAAGTTTACAATATGGGATTCCCTAAGTACCCAAAATTATACTGTGCAAATCTCTCACATGACAAGTTTACAGTGTGGAACTGAATCACATAACAGGTTTACACTGTGGAACTCACTCACCTAAAAAAGGTGCACTGAGGAACTCACTAACTTCACATTTTCAATGTCGAATTTAGCAAAATTACAAGGTTACACTGTGAAACTCAGACACATAACAAGTTTACATGGTGGGAATCACTCACAAAACAAGGTCACACTGTGTAATTTACTCACACAACAAGTTTACACTGTGGGACACACTAACATATAGTTTAGAATATGGGATTCACGAAGGAAACAAGGTCAAATTTTGAGACTCACATAATAAGGTCACACTGTGTAAATGACACACATAACAAGTTTACACTGTGGGACTCACTCACCTAAAAAAGGTGCACTGAGGAACTCACTAACATAACATTTTTGTCAGAAGTACAAATTCTCACACATGAGTCTCTTTAAAATTGATGACACGACAAGCTTTATTTACAAGTCTGCAGAGTTGGACTCAACTGGCTTCTCGCCAAGTCAAGCACCGATACATACAGTGCATTGATTTTTATACCTTTTTTGTTTGTCCTTCCCTTTCTTTTTAACACTGTTTTAATTGGTTAGTTTTTGTAAAATCATCCTAAGTACACTTGCATTTGTAATTATCATGTTTGTTACGTACACTACGAACTCTACACACACTAAATTCTGTTTCTCACTCTTTTTATCAATCTTTGGCTCCTACATGTCTCTCTGTGACCATGAAAATCTCTGTTTGTTATAACATTGTCTAGCTGAACTTTTATGGTAAGCTCCCTGTCTATTCTGGCTTCCCCTTTTATGATTAATCATCACATTTTAACTTAAGCCCTTTTTAACCTAAATTCTCTATCTCTAACAATCCACCCTTTTCTTTCTTTAAAATGTGTGTATTATTTCTGAATGGGGACCTTAACCCAGGGAAGAGAACCATCTTCTTATAAATCAATTTCTTGCTGAAGTAATATTCTAACTGGGTCTCCCAGGCCCCCTGGTTGCATGGTCTGCTGGACCATCGAAATCACTAGGCTGCGCAGACAGGGAATAAGATAGGGCAAAACAAGCAGGAGGAACAAAACACCCCCGATGACCCACATTACTTCCCTCTTTCTCCATACAAGGGGTATATGGATGTTGGGTGGTATTTTGTGCCCAGCATTTCTTTGAAACTGAGGTATGGGAAATGAAATTACCCTCCTTTCTTTCCCAAGTGCGGTCCTGAAAAAGGACTACTGTGTCTCTGCACTTCTTACACTTCAGACCTGACAAAGACATAGGCAAACCAAGAAAAACCAAAGCATATAACAATAACATTGTCAATCAAGTCTTTCTGCGAAATCGCAAAGTAAGAGGTTTGTCTCCAGGAACACAAGTCCAATCTGAGTCCGTATCAGGGTCCTGAGGCGCCTCTACAGGTCCCTTAAATCTGGATGCGTGCGTCCACCCCTTCTCTCTTGTTCGTACTGCAGCCTCTGTAGTCAAGAGAACTTGGAATGGACCTTCCCACTGCGGCTGGAGTCTTTCGGTTTTCCAGGTCTTGATGAGAATCCAGTCTCCCGGTTCCACCTTGTGTAAAGAAAAGTCTAGAGGCGGTGTTTGTGCCAATAGTCTCCTCTTTCGTAAATCTGTAAGAGAGCGTGACAGTGCCTGTAAATAGTTCCTAACAAAAATATCCCCTTCCCCCAAGATGGGACACCCCTCAACTGTACTCCAGAAGGGAAGCCCAAACATCATCTCATAAGGGGACAACCCCACATCCCTGCATGGGGCAGTACGAATTCTCAATAAGGCCAGGGGCAGACACTTTATCCAAGGCATTTTAGACTCCACCATTAATTTTGTCAATTGCGTCTTTAGGGTTCCATTCATACGTTCAACCCTCCCTGAGCTTTGTGGATGCCAAGGGGTATGCAATTTCCAAGAGACCTGCAATGCATCACAAATCAATTGCTGGACTTTGGAGCAAAAATGTGGACCCCTGTCTGAGTCTATAGAATCCATTATACCATATCTGGGGATCACCTGCTCTAGGAGGAGGCGAGCTACTGTAGAGGCTGTAGCATTTACTGTTGGGAAGGCTTCCACCCATCGGGTAAAGTGATCTATCACCACCAACAGATACTTCCATCTTTGGACTTGAGGTAACTCTGTGAAGTCAATCTGGATTGTTTGGAAGGGGCGTATGGCCAACGGTTGACCTCCCATGGTATTCGTCCTCATTACCTTCTTATTAATTCTTGTGCAGATGTGGCAGTTCTGCACCTCCTGTTGGGCCAAGGTGTAGATCCCCTTACACACATATTCTCGAAGCACTGTGTTGCACAAGGCCTGGGTGCCCCAGTGGCTCTGATGCTGCAGGTGTTTTAAAATATTGCGAGTTATTTCCTTATTTGAACCATTCTTCCATCCGGTGTCTTCCATGTTCCATCAGGCAGCTGGCTTGCGCCCAGCTGAGCCATGTCCTTTTCTTCCTTAGCAGTGAAAATGGGAGCCTTTTTTATACCTTGTCTTATTGGGATTAAGGTCAGCAAATGGACTTCTTGTTGCATGGCTGCCCTTTTGGCCTCTTCATCAGCCAGTCTGTTCCCAATTGCGGTCGGTGTATCTCCCCTCTGATGGCCTGGTATGTAGACCACTGCTATTTCCCGGGGTAATGTCAGGGCTTCCAAAGTCAGAGTAATCATCTGTTCGTGTGCCAATTCCTTTCCTCTTGATGTAATCAGACCGCGCTCCTTCCAGATCTTACCAAAGGTATGCACTACCCCGTATGCGTATTTGGAGTCAGTGTAAATTGTTCCAGTTTTCTCTGCCAGTATTCTGAGGGCTCTCTGCAAGGCATATAGTTCACAGGTCTGTGCCGACCAGCTTCCGGGTAGCCTCGCGGATTCTACCACTTTCCAAGCATTTCCTTCTATTATAGCATACCCACTTCTCCTCATTCCGTCAACACATCTGGCGCAGCCGTCAATGTAGAATTCATATCCCTCTCCCAGAGGAGTATCACAAAGGTCCTCTCAGGTCTTGGTCTGAAGATCCGTCAACTCGACACAGTCGTGCTCCACTTCTTCCCGTTTCACTGCCGTATAAAAACTGAGCTGGGTTGCAACTATTATTCTTAGCAAACTGTAGATCTTCTCCGACCATTAAAATGGTCTCATACTTTAATATGAAGGAATCAGTCAGCCATCGATGGGCGGTTTGTGTTAATAGAACACTCACAGAATGGGAGGTGTACACAGTCATCCTTCCTCCAAAAGTAAGTTTACGTGTCTCCTCCACCAACAGAGCAGCAGCCGCTACTCCCTGGATACACGTCGGCCATCCGCAAGACACTGGGTCCATCATTTTGGATAGGAAAGCCACTGGGTGTTGCTGACCGCCTTTTTCCTGCGTTAAAACTCCCACAGCTGTTCCTTGGTTATGAGTGACAAATAGCTGGAAGGGTTGTTTTAAAGAGGGCAGAGTGAGTACCGGGGCTCGCGTCAGGCGCGTCAAGTCCACAAACCATCCCTTCTCCTCCTGGGTCCATTTCAATGGATATTCATCTTCACTTGTCAGCTTTTCATACATAAACTTCACCAACGCTGAGTAGTCCTCTATCCATAACCTACAGTAACTTAAGAGTCCCAGGAATTGTCTTATTTCCTTCTTATTACGGGGTAACGGCATTCTAGTGATTCCCGCAATCCGTTCAGGGGTAATCTGTCTCTGTCCTTTGCTTATCTGGTGTCCCAGATATACCACAGTCCTCTCAACGAACTGTAACTTGTTCCTGGACACTCGCAGACCCTTTTTCCCCAAATAATTCAAGAGTCTAATTGTATCTCCCCTCATTTCCTGTTCCTTGGGTCCTGATAACAGTAAATCGTCCACATACTGCTTCAGTTGGGAATCATCGGATCGTGGATAGTCCGCCAGGATTTGTTCTAGCATTTGTCCAAACAGGTTCGGAGATTCAGTGAACCCTTGGGGCAATACAGCCCACCGAAGCTGCCTCCGTCTACCTGTCCATGGATTCTCCCATTCAAACGCGAACATATCTCTACTTCCCTCTTCTAGTGGACACGTCCAGAAGGCGTCCTTCAGGTCGATAACACTAAACCACTCATGGTCTGGGGGAATCCGACTCATAATAGTATAGGGATTAGGCACCACTGGGTGGCGGGTCTGAACAATAGCATTCAAACTTCTTAGATCCTGAACTAGACGATAGGATCCATCTGACTTTTTCACTGGGAGTATAGGGGTGTTATAGGGTGACATGCATTCCTCCAATAGTCCGTCTCGTATTAGGGCCCCTTCCTCCCTTCCAAAGAAATAGGATACTGACGTTTTCTTACCGGCTGATGACCTGGTATTAATGTGACATGTAAAGGTGGGATGTCCAGACCTCCTCGATTTCCCTTCTTATACCAGACTCTCTCGTCAATCTGCCGTTCATCCTCCTCCTTCAGAGCACAGAGGTGGACTCGCACTTCTCCGTCCACGGGGAGAGCACCCAAACCTAGGAGAGCCTGTAAATCTCTTCCTAGGAGGTTAAATCCGGCCGACGGTAACAACAAGAGGTCCTGTACCCCTTCTCTCCCTTCCAGCTTCACTGTCACTTGGGGAATTATCGATACCATTCTGGGAGCCCCTTCTATCCCAGAAATTTTCAAATTGCTTTTTACAGGCTCGGTCCCGATCGGCACAGTTATTACACTACTTCGTTCCGCTCCCGTGTCCACCATAAACACCACCTCTTCTCCCTGGGGACCAATTTTTAGTTTTACCAAGGGTTCCCTCTTAAACCTGGTCCCCAACATTCGGAACCCCTGACTCCCCTAATCTTCTTCCATGAGTTCGAGGGTACGCACTTCCCTCTTATAATGGGGGCATTCCCTCTTGAAGTGTCCTTCCTCATTGCAGTAATAGCACTTAACGAACCTCCGGGGTCTTCCCTCTCTTGGATATCTTGGGTTGCTTAGAGGAAGGTTTTGTTTCCTTTCCCCTCTGGACTCGGCATTCATCTGTCGGATAGTCTGTACCATAATCTTCGCTGCCCTCTTTTGACCTTCTTCTTCCCTCTGCACATATACTCTTTGCGCCTTTTTCAACAGGTCGCTCAGGGGTTTTTCATTCCAGCCCTCCTCCTTTTCTAGTTTCTTTCTAATGTCCTGCCACGATTTGGAAACAAATTCAATTCGAATAAGCTGTTCACCCATTGGTGTACTAGGGTCCACACCCGCATACTGTTGGACATTCTTTCTCACCCTCTCCAAGAAATCAGTAGGGGACTCATCTTTCCCCTGGTGGTTCCTAAATGCCTTGGTGAAATTGTGACCCTTTGGCACAGCCTCCCGTATCCCTTTAATCGTCCACTCTCTATATTGTCTCATACTTGCCAATCCCTCGGGTGTTCGTTTGTCCCACCTGGGTTCATTCAAGGGATATTTTTGTTCATGGGGTCTGGGGTCCCCAGGTTGTTCACGTTCCCACATGAGGAGGGCAGCCTGTCGAATCATCTGCCTCTCCTGGGGTGAGAATAATGTTCCCATTATTGCGTGCATCTCTTCCCACGTATATGTGTTTGGTCCCAGGAACTGGTCGAACTGTTCGGCCAGTCCCATGGGATCTTCCAATAGATTTTTCATTTCCTTCTTAAATCCCCGCACCTCCGTACTAGTTAGGGGAACGTTTACATATCCCGTTCCCCCTCCCGGTCCTCCCTTAGGAACTTCCCTCAGGGGATTTAGGCTTACTGAAGACTTCGATGGTCCTGAACCAGTCTGGGATCTGGTCCAGGGTCGGTTTACCGGTGGAAGTTTAGGGTCCGACTCCCTTAATTCATCCCTTTGTTCCCGGCCCCTTCTGGGGCAATCAGATTCATCACCTTTCCCCTCTAGCAGCGAGCTTCTCTCGGGCGCAGTGGGCACCGGGGGAACATAAGGAGGGGGGAGGTTGTCCAGAGGTTCCCACTTCTTTTCTCCCGCTACCCTCAATTTAAAACATTTTGTTAAGGATCCTGGCCAGGGAACCCAACAAAATGCATACGCCGACTCTTCTTGATTCACCTTTTGTCTCGAGTTTACATATATGTTTAATGCTTGTATAACCCAATCCTCATCAGATCCAAATTTCGGCCACCAGACCGAGGAACCTTTGATAGGCTGTTTCGACTAAAGAAGACAATATTGAACCATCTTTTTCTTGTTTTTGTCTCGATATCGTTTACTATCCCAATTTTCAAACATTCTCCCCAAAGGGCTGTCAAGGGGAACTCCTGGAAAATGTCCTGATCTTTCAGACGAGCCCTTAGATTTTGATCCTCCCATTTTTCCCACCTAGATCCATTTATCGTTGCTGAGGACCCTCCCGTTCGGGACCCTACTCCCTTTCTTCTTGGACGCCTCGTCGGAGGTACTATCCCTCCGCCAGTTCCCGCCGAGGTTTCCCTGGGGTCTATCCTAGGGTCCCAAAACAGGGTCCTCACGCCACGACAAAGGCTCTACACCTGATTTATCGTTTTATAGATTTTTTATCCTGTCATGACCGTTACCTGGGTGGTCTCATCCGTCAATCCCCACACCACAATCGTAAGTCGTCACTTACCGGTGTCTTCCTGGGGATTGAACCATCACCCCTCTCCTTTTCGTCTTGTTGTGTCACCTTGTCCGGATACCACTCACTCAAGCCGCCCAAGGCGACGAGCAAGGGACTAGGAGCCGCTGAATTCAGCGGGGTGCACCACCTCCGATGTCCTTCTTTCTCGCCTCCTCCCACGGCTGGAGTGTAGATCCCGGACGAGCCCCCAATTGTCAGAGTACAAATTCTCACACATGAGTCTTTATAATTGATGACACGACAAGCTTTATTTACAAGTCTGCAGAGTTGGACTCAACTGGCCAAGTCAAGCCCCGATACATACAGTGCATTGATTTTTATACCTTTTTTGTTTGTCCTTCCCCTTCTTTTTAACACTGTTTTAATTGGTTAGTTTTTGTAAAATCATCCTAAGTACACTTGCATTTGTAATTATCATGTTTGTTATGTACACTACGAACTCTACACACACTAAATTCTGTTTCTCACTCTTTTTATCAATCTTTGGCTCCTACCTGTCTCTCTGTGACCTTGAAAATCTCTGTTTGTTATAACATTGTCTAGCTGAACTTTTATGGTAAGCTCCCTGTCTATTCTGGCTTCCCCTTTTATGATTAATCATCACATTTTAACTTAAGCCCTTTTTAAACTAAATTCTCTATCTATAACAATTTTCAATGTCGAATTTAGCAAAATACAAGGTAACACTGTGAAACTCACCCACATAACAAGTTTACACGGTGGGAATCTCACATAAAACCATGTCACACTGTCGAACACACTCCATACAAATGTTACACCTAAATACTCACTAAGTAGAAAGGTTGACACTGTGGAAATCACTTCCATAACAATGTCAAACTTTCAAACTCACTGACATTACAAGTTTACACAGTCGGAATCTCTCACATAATAAGATCAATTTGTGGGACTCACATAATAAGGTCACACTGTGTAAATTATTCACATAACAAATTTACACTGTGGGACTCACTAACATAAAGTTTACAATATGGGATTCCCTAAGTACCCAAAATTATACTGTGAAACTCTCTCACATGACAAGTTTACACTGTGGAACTTACTCACCTAAAAAGTTTACACTGTGGAACACACTCACCTAAAAAAGTTGCACTGAGGAACTCACTAACATAACATTTTCAATATCGAATTTAGCAAAATTACAAGGTTACACTGTGCAACTCAGACACATAACAAGTTTAAATGGTGGAAATCATTCACATAACAAGGTCACACTGTGTAAATTACTCACACAACAAGTTTGCACTGTGGGACACACTATTATATAATTTTGAATATGGGTTTCATTAAGTAAACAGAAGTATAGCGTGGAACTAGCTCACATGACGTTTACACTGTGGAACTCACTCACCTAAAAAGGTTACACTGAGGAATTCATTAACATCACATTTTCAATATCAAATTTAGCGATTTTAAAAGGTAACACTGTGAAACTCAGACACATAACAAGTTTACACTGTGGGACTCACTAACATGAAGTTTACAATATGGGATTCACTAAGTACCCAAAATTATACTGTGCAAATCTCTCACATAACGTTTACACTGTGGAACTGACTCACATATCAAGGTTATACTGTGGAACTCACTCACCGAAAAAGGTTACACTGAGGAACTGACTAACATAACATTTTCAATATCCAATTTAGCAAAATTACAACGTTACACTGTTAAACTCAGACACATAATGAGTTTACACGGTGGGAATCTCTCACACAACAACGTCAAATTTTGGGACTCACATAATAAGGTCACATTGTGGGACTCACTCACCTAAAAAGATTACACTGAGGAACATCACATTTTCAATATCGAATTTAGCGAAATTAAAAGGTAACACTGTGAAACTCACTTACTACAGAACACGTTTACACGGTGGGAATCTCACACATTACAATGTCACACAGTCAAACTCACTCTATACCAATGTTACACTCTGAGGCTCACTAACTACACAGGCTGACACTGTGGAATTCACTTCCATAACATCATCCCACTTTGAAACTCTCTCATATTACAAGGTCAAATGGTGGGACACACTTGTGATATAGAGAATTTAGGTTAAAAAGACTTAAGTTAAAATGTGATGATTAATCATAAACAGGGAAGCCAGAACGGACAGAGAGTTTACTAGCAGTCAAGGACAGAAGGAGCTGCTGAATATGTTTTTTTAAACCTATCTTTTCATGGTCATAGTGAGAGACATGCAGGAGACAAAGGATTGATAAGAAGTGTGAGAAACAGAATTCAGTGAATGTAGAGTTCACAGCGTACGTAACGAACGTGATAATTAATAATGCAGTTATACTTAGAATGTTTTTGTAATACTAACCAATTAAAACAGTATTAATAAGAAGGGGAAGGGCAAATAATAAAGGTATAAAAATCAATGCACTGTATGTATCGGGGCTTAACTGGTGAGAAACCAGTTGAGTCCAACTCTGCAGACTTGTAAATAAAGCTTGTCGTGTCATCAGTTTTAAAGAGACTCATGTGTGAGAAGTTTTATTTCTGACAACACTCACACTGTGGAACACACTCACCTAAAAAATTTGCACTGAGGAACTCACTAACATAACTTTTATAATATCGAATTTAGCAAAATTATAAGGTTACACTGTGAAACTCAGACACATAACAAGTTTACATGGTGGGAATCAATCTCAAAACAAGGTCACACTGTGTAAATTACTCACACAACAAGTTTAGTCTGTGGGACACACTCACATATAGTTTAGAATATGTGTTTAACTAAGGAAGCAAAGTTAAATTTTGGGACTCACATAATAAGGTCACACTGTGTAAATGACGCACAAATCAAGTATACACTGTGGAACTCACTCACCTAAAAAAGTTGCACTGAGGAACTCACTAACATTACTCTTTCAATATCGAATTTAGCAAAATTACAAGGTTACACTTTGAAACTCAGACACATAACAAGTTTACATGGTGGGAATCACTCTCAAAACAAGGTCACACTGTGTAAATTACTCACACAAAAAGTTTACTCTGTGGGACACACTCACATATAGTTTAGAACATGTATTTAACTAAGGAAGCAAGGTTAAATTTTGGGACTCACATAATAATGTCACACTGTGTAAATGACGCAAAAATCAAGTATACACTGTGGAACTCACTCACCCAAAAAAGTTGCACTGAGGAACTCACGAACAAACAATATCGAATTTAGCAAAATTACAAGGTTACACTGTGAAACTCAGACACATAACAAGTTTACATGGTGGGAATCACTCACAAAACAAGGTCACACTGTGTAATTTACTCACACTACAAGTTTACACTGTGGGACACACTAACATATACTTTAGAATATGGGTTTCACTAAGTAAACAAAATTATGCTGTGCAACTCTCTCACTTGACAAGTTTACACTGTGGAACTGACTCACATAACACGGTTACACTGTGGAACTCACTCACATAACAAGGTTATACTGTGGAACTCACTCACCGAAAAAGGTTACACTGAGGAACTGACTGACATAACATTTTCAATATCGAATTTAGCAAAATTGCAAGGTTACACTGTTAAACTCAGACACATAACAAGTTTACACGGTGGGAATCTCTCACACAACAAGGTTACACTGAGGAACTCACTAACATCGAATTTAGCG
Source organism: Narcine bancroftii (assembly GCF_036971445.1). Lineage (NCBI taxonomy): Eukaryota > Metazoa > Chordata > Chondrichthyes > Torpediniformes > Narcinidae > Narcine > Narcine bancroftii. The sequence continues at coordinate 1,274,509 of NW_027211900.1, read as the reverse complement.
AAATTAAAAGGTAACACTGTGAAACTCACTTACTACAGAAAAAGTTTACACGGTGGGAATCTCACACATTACAATGTCACACAGTCAAACTCACTCTATACCAATGTTACACTCTGAGGCTCACTAACTAGACAGGTTGACAATGTGGAATTCACTTCCATAACGTCTCACTTTAAGACTCTCTCATATTACAAGGTCAAATTGTGGGACTCACTCTCACTGTGGAACCCCTTCACCTAAAAATGTTGCACTGAGGAACTCACTTACATAACTTTTTCAATATAGAATTTAGCAAAATTACAAGGTTACACTGTGAAATTCAGACACATAACAAGTTTACATCGTGGGAATCACTCACAAAACAAGGTCACACTGTGTAAATTACTCACACAACAAGTTTACACTGTGGGACACACTAACATGAAGTTTACAATGTGGGATTCTCTAAGTGAACAAACTTATACTGTGCAACTCTCTCACTTGACAATGTTACACTGTGGAACTCCCTAACATCATATTTTCAATCTCGAATTTAGAAAAAGTATAAGGTTACACTGTGAATCTCACGCAAATAACAAATTTTCACGATGGGAATCTCACACATAAGAATGTCACACTGTCGAACACACTCCATACCAATGATACACCCTGAGGCTCACTAACTAGACAGGTTATCACTGTGGAATTCACTTCCATAACAATGTCAAACTTTCAAACTCACTCACACAAAAAGTTTACACTGTGGGAATCTCTCACGTAATAAGGTCAATTTGTGGGACTCATAATAAGGTCAAACTGTGTAAATTAATCACATAACAAATTTACAATGTGGGACACACGAACATATAGTTTAGAATATGGGTTTCACTAAGTAAGCAAGGTCAAATTTTGAGACTCACATAATAAGGTGACACTGTGTAAATGACACACAGAACAAGTTTACACTGTGGGACTCACTAACATGAAGTTTACAATATGGGATTCACTAAGTGAACAAAATTATACTGTGCAAATCTCTCAAATGACAAGTTTACACAGTGGAACAGACTCACAAGTCAAGTTTACACTGTGGAACTCACTCACCTTAAAAAAGTTGCACTGATGGACTCATTAATATAACATTTTTAATATCGAATTTAGCAAAATTACAAGGTTACACTTTGAAACTCAGACACATAACAAGTTTACATGGTGGGAATCACTCTCAAAACAAGGTCACACTGTGTAAATTACTCACACAAAAAGTTTACTCTGTGGGACACACTCACATATAGTTTAGAACATGTATTTAACTAAGGAAGCAAGGTTAAATTTTGGGACTCACATAATAATGTCACACTGTGTAAATGACGCAAAAATCAAGTATACACTGTGGAACTCACTCACCCAAAAAAGTTGCACTGAGGAACTCACGAACAAACAATATCGAATTTAGCAAAATTACAAGGTTACACTGTGAAACTCAGACACATAACAAGTTTACATGGTGGGAATCACTCTCAAAACAAGGTCACGCTGTGTAAATTACTCACACAACAAGTTTACACTGTGGGACACACTCACATATAGTTTAGAATATGTGTTTAACTAAGGAAATAAGGTTAAATTTTGGGACTCACATAATAAGATCACACTGTGTAAATGACGAACAAATCAAGTTTACACTGTGGAACTCACTCACCTAAAAAAGTTGCACTGACGGACTCATTAATATAACATTTTCAATGTCGAATTTAGCAAAATTACAAGGTTACACTGTGAAACTCAGACACATAACAAGTATACATGGTGGAAATCACTCACATAACAAGGACACATTATGTTAATTACTCGCACAAGAAGATTACACTGTGGGACACACTAACATGAAGTTTACAATGTGGGATTCACTAAGTGAACAAAATTATACTGTGCAACTCTCTCACATGACAATGTTACAGTGTGGAACTGATTCACATAACACAGTTACACTGTAGAGCTGACTGACATAACAAGTATACACTGTGGGACTCACTCACCTAAAAAGGGTACACTGAGGAACTCTCTAACATCACATTTTCAATATCGAATTTAGCATAATTAAAAGGTAACACTGTGAAACTCAGACACATAACAAATTTACACGGTGGGAATCTCACACATAACAATGTCACACTGTCAAATTCACTCTATACCAATGTTACACTCTGAGGCTCACTAACTAGACAGGCTGACACTGTGGAATTCACTTCCATAACATCGTCACATTTTGAAACTCTCTCATATTACAAGGTCAAATGGTGGGACACACTCACACTGTGGAACACACTCACCTAAAAAATCTGCACTGAGGAACTCACTAACATAACTTTTATAATATCGAATTTAGCAAAATTACAAGGTTACACTGTGAAACTCAGACACATAACAGGTTTACATGGTGGGAATCACACACAAGACAAGGTCACACTGTGTAATTTACTCACACAACAAGTTTACACTGTGGGACACACTAACATATAGTTCAGAATATGGGTTTCTCTAAGTAAGCAAGGTCAAATTTTGAGACTCACATAATAAGGTCACACTGTGTAAATGACACACAGCACAAGTTTACACTGTGGGACTCACTAACATGAAGTTTACAATGTGGGATTCACTAAGTGAACAAAATTTTACTGTGCAAATCTCTCACATAACAAGTTTACACTGTGGAATTCACTCATCTAAAAAGTTGCACTGAGGAACACACTAACATAACTTTTTCAATATCGAATTTAGCAAAATTAGAAGGTTACATTGTGAAACTCAGACAAATAACAAATTTACACGGTGGGAATCTCACACATAACAATGTCACACTGTCAAACTCACTCTATACCAATGTTACACTCTGAGGCTCACTAACTAGACAGGCTGACACTGTGGAATTCACTTCCATAACATCGTCACACTTTGAAACTCTCTCATATTACAAGGTCAAATGGAGGGACACACTCACACTGTGGAACACACCTAAAAAATTTGCACTGAGGAACTCACTAACATAACTTTTATAATATCGAATTTAGCAAAATTACAAGGTTACACTGTGAAACTCAGACACATAACAAGTTTACATGGAGGGATCACTCACAAAACAAGGTCACACTGTGTAATTTATTCACACAACAAGTTTACACTGTGGGACACACTAACAGAAAGTTTAGAATATGGGTTTCACTAAGTAAGCAAGGTTAAATTTTGAGACTCACATAACAAGGTGACACTGTGTAAATGACACACAGAACAAGTTTACACTGGGACTCACTAACATGAAGGTTACAATATGGGATTCACTAAGTGAACAAAATTATACTGTGCAAATCTCTCACATGACAAGTTTACACTGTGGAACACATTCACCTAAAAAATTTGCACTGAGGAACTCACTAACATAACTTTTTCAATATCGAATTTATCAAAATTAGAAGGTTACACTGTGAAACTCAGACACATAACAAGTTTACATGGTGGGAATCACTCTGAAAACAAGGTCACACTGTGTAAATTACTCAGACAACAAGTTTACACTGTGGGACACATCACATATAGTTTAGAATATGTGTTTAACTAAGGAAACAAGGTTAAATTTTGGGACTCACATAATAAGGTCACACTGCGTAAATGACGCACAAGTCAAGTTTACACTGTGGAACTCACTCACCTAAAAAAGTTGCACTGATGGACTCATGAATATAACATTTTCAATATCGAATTTAGCAAAATTAAAAGGTAACACTGTGAAACTCACTTACTACAGAACAAGTTTACATGGTGGGAATCTCACACATTACAATGTCACACAGTCAAACTCACTCTATACCAATGTTACACTCTGAGGCTCACTAACTAGACAGGCTGACACTGTGGAATTCAGTTCCATAACATCGTCACACTTTGAAACTCTTATATTACAAGGTCAAATGGTGGGACACACTCACACTGTGGAACGCACTCACCTAAAAAATTTGCACTGAGGAACTCACTAACATAACTTTTATAATATCGAATTTAGCTAAATTACAAGGTTACACTGTGAAACTCAGACACATAACAAGTTTACATGGTGGGAATCATTCACAAAACAAGGTCACACTGTGTAATTTACTCACAGAACAAGTTTACACTGTGGGACACACTAACATATAGTTTAGAATATGGGTTTCACTAAGTAAGCAAGGTTAAATTTTGAGACTCACATAATAAGGTGACACTGTGTAAATGACACACAGAACAAGTTTACACTGTGGGACTCACTAACATGAAGTTTACAATATGGGATTCACTAAGTGAACAAAATTATACTGTGCAAATCTCTCACAACACAATGTTACAGTGTGGAACTGACTCACATAACACAGTTACACTGTGGAGCTGACTGACATAACAAGTATACACTGTGGAATTCACTCATCTAAAAAAGTTGCACTGAGGAACTCACTAACACAACTTTTTCAATATCGAATTTAGCAAAATTACAAGGTTACACTGTGAAACTCAGACATATAACAAGTTTACATGGTGGGAATCACTCTCAAAACAAGGTCACACTGTGTAAATTACTCACACACCAAGTTTACACTGTGGGACACACGAACATGAAGTTTACAATATGGGATTCTCTAAGTGAACAAACTTATACTGTGCAACTCTCTCACATGACAATGTTACAGTGTGGAACTGACTCACATAACACAGTTACACTGTGGAGCTGACTGACATAACAAGTATACACTGTGGGACTCACTCACCTAAAAAAGTTGCACTGATGGACTCATTAATATAAAATTTTCAATATCGAATTTCGCAAAATTACAAGGTTACACTGTGAAACTCAGACAAATAACAAATTTACACGGTGGGAATCTCACACATAACAAAGTCACACTGTCAAACTCACTCTATACCAATGTTACACTCTGAGGCTCACTAACTAGACAGGCTGACACTGTGGAATTCACTTCCATAACATCGTCACACTTTGAAACTCTCATATTACAAGGTCAAATGGTGGGACACACTCACACTGTGGAACGCACTCACCTAAAAAATTTGCACTGAGGAACTCACTAGCATAACTTTTATAATATCGAATTTAGCTAAATTACAAGGTTACACTGTGAAACTCAGACACATAACAAGTTTACATGGTGGGAATCACTCACAAAACAAGGTCACACTGTGTAATTTACTCACAGAACAAGTTTACACTGTGGGACACGCTAACATATAGTTTAGAACATGTGTTTAACTAAGGAAGCAAGATTAAATTTTGGGACTCACAAAACAAGGTCACACTGTGTAAATTACTCACACAACAAGTTTACACTGTGGGACACACTAACATGAAGTTTAAAATGTGGGATTCACTAAGTGAACAAAATTATACTGTGCAACTCTCTCACATGACATTGTTACAGTGTGGAACTGATTCACATAACACAGTTACACTGTGGAGCTGACTGACATAACAAGTATACACTGTGGGACTCACTCACCTCAAAAGGGTACACTCAGGAACTCTCTAACATCACATTTTCAATATCGAATTTAGGGAAATTAAAAGGTAACACTGTGAAACTCAGACACATAACAAATTTACACGGTGGGAATCTCACACATAACAATGTCACACTGTCAAATTCACTCTATACCAATGTTACACTCTGAGGCTCACTAACTAGACAGGCTGACACTGTGGAATTCACTTCCATAACATCGTCACACTTTGAAACTCTCTCATATTACAAGGTCAAATGGAGGGACACACTCACACTGTGGAACACACTCACCTAAAAAATTTGCACTGAAGAACTCACTAACATAACTTTAATAATATCGAATTTAGCAAAATTACAAGGTTACATTGTGAAATTCAGACACATAACAGATTTACATGGTGGGAATCACTCACAAAACAAGGTCACACTGTGTAATTTACTCACACAACAAGTTTACACTGTGGGACACACTAACATATAGTTTAGAATATGGGTTTCACTAAGTAAGCAAGGTCAAATTTTGAGACTAATAATAAGGTGACACTGTGTAAATGACACACAGAGCAAGTTTACACTGTGGGACTCACTAACATGAAGTTTACAACATGGGATTCACTAAGTGAACAAAATTATACTGTGCAAATCTATCACATGACAAGTTTACACTGTGGAACAGACTCACATAACAAGTTTACACTGTGGAACTCACTCACCTAAAAAAGTTGCACTGAGGAACTCACTAACATAACTTTTTCAATATCGAATTTAGCAAAATTATAAGGTTACACTTTGAAACTCAGACACATAACAAGTTTACATGGTGGGAATCACTCTCAAAACAAGGTCACACTGTGTAAATTACTCAGACAACAAGTTTACACTGTGGGGCACACTCACATATAGTTTAGAATATGTGTTTAAATAAGAAAAACAAGTTAAATTTTGGGACTCACATAATAAGGTCACACTGCGTAAATGACGCACAAGTCAAGTTTACACTGTGGAACTCACTCACCTAAAAAAGTTGCACTGATGGACTCATGAATATAACATTTTCAATATCGAATTTAGCAAAATTAAAAGGTAACACTGTGAAACTCACTTACTACAGAACAAGTTTACACGGTGGGAATCTCACACATTACAATGTCACACAGTCAAACTCACTCTATACCAATGTTACACTCTGAGGCTCACTAACTAGACAGGTTGACACTGTGGAATTCACTTCCATAACAACGTCTCACTTTAAAACTCTCTCATATTACAAGGTCAAATGGTGGGACTGACTCTCACTGTGGAACACACTCACCTAAAAATGTTGCACTGAGGAACTCACTTACATAACTTTTTCAATATCGAATTTAGCAAAATTTCAAGGTTACACTGTGAAACTCAGACACATAACAAGTTTACATGGTGGAAATCACTCACATAACAAAGTTACACTGTGTAAATTACTCACACAACAAGTTTACACTGTGGGACACACTAACACATAGTTTAGAATATGGGTTTCACTAAGTAAACAAAATTATACTGTGCAACTCTCTCACTTGACAAGTTTACACTGTGGAACTGACTGACATAACACGGTTACACGGTGGAACTCACTCACCTAAAAAGGGTACACTGAGGAACTCTCTAACATCACATTTTCAATATCGAATTTAGGGAAATTAAAAGGTAACACTGTGAAACTCACTTACTACAGAACAAGTTTACACGGTGGGAATCTCACACATTACAATGTCACACAGTCAAACTCACTCTATACCAATGTTACACTCTGAGGCTCACTAACTAGACAGGCTGACACTGTGGAATTCAGTTCCATAACATCGTCACGCTTTGAAACTCTCTCATATTACAAGGTCAAATGGTGGGACACACTCACACTGTGGAACACACTCACCTAAAAATGTTGCACTGAGGAACTCACTTACATAACTTTTTCAATATCGAATTTAGCAAAATTACAAGGTTACACTCTGAAATTCAGACACATAATCACTCACAAAACAAGGTCACACTGTGTAAATTACTCACACAACAAGTTTACACTGTGGGACACACTAACATGAAGTTTAAAATGTGGGATTCACTAAGTGAACAAAATTATACTGTGCAACTCTCTCACATGACATTGTTACAGTGTGGAACTGATTCACATAACACGGTTACACGGTGGAACTCACTCACCTAAAAACGTTGCACTGAGAAACTCACATAACTTTCTCAACATCGAATGGAGCAAAATTACAAGGTTACACTGTGAAACTCAGACACATAACAAGTTTACATGGTGGGAATCACTCTCAAAACAAGGTCACACTGTGTAAATTACTCACACAACAAGTTTACACTGTGGGACACACTCACATATAGTTTAGAATATGTGTTTAACTAAGGAAATAAGGTTAAATTTTGGGACTCACATAATAAGGTCACACTGTGTAAATGACGAACAAATCAAGTTTACACTGTGGAACTCACTCACCTAAAAATGTTGCACTGAGGGACTCATTAATATAACATTTTCAATGTCGAATTTAGCCAATTACAAGGTTACACTGTGAAACTCAGACACATAACAAGTATACATGGTGGAAATCACTCACATAACAAGGACACATTATGTTAATTACTCGCACAAGAAGATTACACTGTTGGACACACTAACATGAAGTTTACAATGTGGGATTCACTAAGTGAACAAAATTATACTGTGGAACTCTCTCACATGACAATGTTACAGTGTGGAACTGATTCACATAACACAGTTACACTGTAGAGCTGACTGACATAACAAGTATATTCTGTGGGACTCACTCACCTAAAAAGGGTACACTGAGGAACTCTCTAACATCACATTTTCAATATCGAATTTAGCGAAATTAAAAGGTAACACTGTGAAACTCAGACACATAACAAATTTACACGGTGGGAATCTCACACATAACAATGTCACACTGTCAAACTCATTCTATACCAATGTTACACTCTGAGGCTCACTAACTAGACAGGCTGACACTGTGGAATTCAGTTCCATAACATCGTCACACTTTGAAACTCTCTCATATTACAAGGTCAAATGGTGGGACACACTCACACTGTGGAACACACTCACCTAAAAAATTTCCACTGAGGAACTCACTAACATAACTTTTATAGTATCGAATTTAGCTAAATTACAAGGTTACACTGTGAAACTCAGACAAATAACAGGTTTACATGGTGGGAATCACACACAAGACAAGGTCACACTGTGTAATTTGCTCACACAAGTTTACACTGTGGGACACACTAACATATAGTTCAGTATATGGGTTTCACTAAGTAAGCAAGGTCAAATTTTGAGACTCACATAATAAGGCCACACTGTGAAAATGACACACAGCACAAGTTTACACTGTGGGACTCACTAACATGAAGTTTACAATGTGGGATTCACTAAGTGAACAAAATTTTACTGTGCAAAACTCTCACATGACAAGTTTACACTGTGGAACAGACTCACATAACAAGTTTACACTGTGGAATTCACTCATCTAAAAAAGTTGCACTGGGAAACTCACTAACATAACTTTTTCAATATCGAATTTAGCAAAATGAGAAGGTTACACTGTGAAACTTAGACAAATAACAAATTTACACGGAGGGAAACTCACACATAACAATGTCACACTGTCAAACTCACTCTATACCAATGTTACACTCTGAGACTCACTAACTGGACAGGCTGACACTGTGGAATTCACTTCCATAACATCGTCACACTTTGATACTCTCTCATATTACAAGGTCAAATGGAGGGACACACTCACACTGTGGAACACACTCACCTAAAAACTTTGCACTGAGGAACTCACTAACATAACTTTTATAATATCGAATTTTGCAAAATTACAAGGTTACACTCTGAAACTCAGACACATAACAAGTTTACATGGTGGGAATCACTCACAAAACAAGGTCACACTGTGTAATTTACTCACACAACAAGTTTACACTGTGGGACACACTAACATGTAGTTTAAAATATGGGATTCACTAAGTGAACAAAATTATACTGAGCAAATCTCTCACATGACAAATTTACACTGTGGAACTGATTCACATAACAAGTTTACACTGTGGAATTCACTCATCTAAAAAAGTTGCACTGAGGAACTCACTAACACAACTTTTTCAATATCGAATTTAGCAAAATTACAAGGTTACACTGTGAAACTCAGACATATAACAAGTTTACATGGTGGGAATCACTCTCAAAACAAGGTCACACTGTGTAAATTACTCACACACCAAGTTTACACTGTGGGACACACGAACATGAAGTTTACAATATGGGATTCTCTAAGTGAACAAACTTATACTGTGCAACTCACTCACATGACAATGTTACAGTGTGGAACTGACTCACATAACACAGTTACACTGTGGAGCTGACTGACATAACAAGTATACACTGTGGGACTCACTCACCTAAAAAAGTTGCACTGATGGACTCATTAATATAAAATTTTCAGTATCGAATTTAGCAAAATTACAAGGTTACACTGTGAAACTCAGACACATAACAAGTTTACATGGTGGGAATCACTCACAAAACAAGGACACAAAATGTTAATAACTCGCACAAGAAGATTACACTGTGGGACACACTAAGATGAAGTTTACAATGTGGGATTCACTAAGTGAACAAAATTATACTGTGGAACTCTCTCACATGACAATGTTACAGTGTGGAACTGATTCACATAACACAGTTACACTGTGGAGCTGACTGACAAAACAAGTATACACTGTGGGACTCACTCACCTAAAAAGGGTACACTGAGGAACTCTCTAACATCACATTTTCAACATTGAATTTAGGGAAATTAAAAGGTAACACTGTGAAACTCAGACACATAACAAATTTCCACGGTGGGAATCTAACACATAACAATGTCACACTGTCAAACTCACTCTATACCAAAGTTACACTCTGAGGCTCACTAACTAGACAGGCTGACACTGTGGAATTCACTTCCAAAACATCGTCACACTTTGAAACTCTCTCATATTACAAGGTCAAATGGTGCGACACACTCACACTGTGGAACACACTCACCTAAAAATTTTGCACTGAGGAACTCACTAACATAACTTTTATAATATCGAATTTAGCAAAATTACAAGGTTACACTCTGAAACTCAGACACATAACAAGTTTACATGGTGGGAATCACTCACAAAACAAGGTCACACTGTGTAATTTACTCACACAAGTTTACACTGTGGGACACACTAACATATAGTTTAGAATATGGGTTTCACTAAGTAAGCAAGGTCAAATTTTGAGACAAACATAATAAGGTGACACTGTGTAAATGACACACAGAACAAGTTTACACTGTGGGACTCACTAACATGAAGTTTACAATATGGGATTCACTAAGTGAACAAACTTATACTGTGCTATTCTCTCACATGACAATGTTACAGTGTGGAACTGACTCACATAACACGGTTACACTGTGGAACTCACTCAAATAACAAATATATACTGTCAATCGCCGGATGTGGATTTGTTTGCTGCCAAATGCCAGATGTGGAATGGTACTCCTGCCGGATATTGAATGTGGACTGGTTGGCCTCCCAGATGCCAGATTTAGACATGTCTGCCAGTGAGATGCTGGATTTAGAATTGACTACCTGCCAGATGCTAGATGTGGAATGGACTTCCTGTAAGATGCTGAATCTGGTATCATCTTCCTGCCATTTGCTGGACATGGACTGCTCTGCCTAACACAAGCCAGATGTGGAATTGTCCATCTGGAAGATGCTGGATGTGGAATGTTCCTCTGACACGTTCCGGATTTGGAATGGTACATCTACCAGATGGTCCTCATGTGAGAATGTGGATGTACAATATAATTCGTGCCAGATGCTAGATGTGGAATTGTGCACCTGCAAGATGTCGGAGGTATAATTGTCCACCTGCGAGACGCCAGATGTGGAATGTTCCACCTGCCAGATGCCGGAGGTGGAATGGTCCTTCTGTGAGAATCCGGATGTGGAATGGACTTTGTACCAGATGCCAGACGTGTAATGGTGCAGCGGCGAGATGCCGGGTGTAGAATGATCTTCTGGACGGATGCCGGATGTGGAATGAAATTCGTGCCAGATGCCAGATGTGAAATGGTATGCTTGTCAGTTTCAGGATGTGGAATGGTCCTCTGCCAGATGCTGGATATGGAATGGTCTGCCTGGCTGATGCTGGTGTGGAATAGACCACCTGCCAGTTGCAGGATGGGGAATGGTTTGCTGCCAGATGCCAGATGTAGAATGGCCCACCTGCCAGATGCCAGATGTGGAATGGCCCACCTGCCAGATGCCAGATGTGGAATGGTCCACCTGCCAAATGCCGGAGGTGGAATGGTCCTTCTGTGAGAATCCGGATGTGGAATGGACTTCATGACAGATGCTGGATGTGTAATGGTACAGCGGCGAGATGCCAGAGTAGAATGATCTTCTGGACAGATACCGGATGTGGAATGGAATTTGTTCCAAATGCCAGATGTGAAATGGTACAGCGGCAAGTTTACAGTATGGGACTCACTCACCTAAAAAGGTCACGCTGAGGAATGCACTAATATAACATTTTCAATTTCGAATGTAGCGAAATACAAGGTAACCCTGTGAAACTCACCCACATAACAAGTTTACACGGTGGGAATCTCACATATAACAATGTCACACTGTCGAACACACTCCATACCAATGTTACACCCTGATACTCACTAGGTAGAAAGGTTGACACTATGGAAATCACTTCGATAAGAATGTCACACTTCCAAACTCACTCACATAACAAGTTTACACTCTGGGAATCTCTCACATAATAAGGTGAATTTGTGTGATGCACATAATAAGGTCACACTGTGTAAATTACTCACAGAACAAATTTACACTGTGGGACTCACTAACATAAAGTATACAATATGGGCTTCCCTAAGTACCCAAAATTATACTGTGCAAATCTCTCACATGACAAGTTTACACTGTGGAACTCACTCACCTGAAAAAGTTGCACTGAGGAACTCAATAACATAACATTTTCAATACTGAATTTAGCAAAATTACAAGGTTACACTGTGAAACTCACCCACATAACTAATTTACACCTTGGGAATCTCACACATAAAATGTCACACTGTCGAACGCACTCCATACCAATGTTACACCCTGAGACTCACTAAGTAGAAAGGTTGACACTGTGGAAATCTCTTCCATAACAATGTCACACTTTCAAACTCACTGACATTACAAGTTTACTCTGTGGGAATTTCTCACATAATAAGGTCAATTTGTGGGACTCACATAATAAGGTCACACTTTGAAAATTACTCACATAACAAATTTACACTGTGGGACTCACTAACATAAAGTTTACAATATGGGATGTCCTAAGTACCCAAAATTATACTGTGGAACTCTCCAAAATAACACGGTTACACTGTGGAACACACTCACCTAAACATGTTTCATTGAGGAACTCACTAACATAACATGTTCAATATCGAATTTAGCAAAATTACAAGGTTACACTGTGAAACTCACCCACATAACAAGTTTACACTGTGGGAATCTCAGACAACAATGTCACACAGTCAAACTCACTCTCTTCCAATGTTACACTCTGAGGCTCACTAACTGGACAGGTTGACACTGTGGAATTCACTTCCATAACAACATCACACTTTCAAACTCTCTCATATAACAAGGTCAAACGGTGGGATTCACTCGCATAACAAGGTCACACTGTGTAAATTACAGAACAAGTTGACACTGTGGGACACACTAACATATAGTTTAGAATATGGGTTTCACAAAGTAAACAAAATTATACTGTGCATCTCTCTCACATGACGTTTACACTGTGGAACTCACTCACCTAAAAAAGTTGCACGGAGGAACTCACGAACAAATAATATCGAATTTAGCAAAATTACAAGGTGACACAGTGAAACTCAGACAAATAACAAGTTTACATGGTGGGAATCACTCACATAATAACGTCACACTGTCTAAATTACTCACACAACAAGTTTATTCTGTGGGACACACTAACATATAGTTTGGAATATGGGTTACACTAAGTAAACAATATTATACTGTGCAACTCTCTCATATGACAAGTTTACACTGTGGAACTGACTCAATTAACACGGTTACACTGTGGAACTCACTCACATAACAAATTTATACTGTCAATCGCCGGATGTGGATTTGTTTGCTGCCAAATGCCAGATGTGGAATGGTACTCCTGCAAGATACTGAATGTGGAGTGGTTGGCCTGCCAGATGCCAGATATGGACTGGTCTGCCAGTGAGATGCCGGATTTAGAATTGACTACCTGCCAGATGCTAGATGTGGAATGGTCTGCCAGTAAGATGCTGAATCTGGTATCATCTTCCTGCCATTTGCTGGACATGGACTGCTCTGCCTAACAGATGCCAGATGTGGAATTGTCCATCTGGAAGACGCTGGATGTGGAATGTTCCTCTGACACATTCCGGATTTGGAATGGTACATCTGCCAGATGGTCCTCATGTGAGAATGTGGATGTACAATATAATTCGTGCCAGATGCTAGATGTGGAATTGTCCACCTGCAAGATGTCGGAGGTATAATTGTCCACCTGCGAGTCGCCAGATGTGGAATGTTCCACCTGCCAGATGCCGGAGGTGGAATGGTCCTTCTGTGAGAATCCGGATGTGGAATGGACTTTGTACCAGATGCCGGAGGTGTAATGGTACAGCGGCGAGATGCCGGATGTAGAATGATCTTCTGGACGGATGCCGGATGTGGAATGAAATTCGTGCCAGATGTGAAATGGTATGCTTGTCAGTTGCAGGATGTGGAATGGTCCTCTGCCAGATGCTGGATATGGAATGGTCTGCCTGGCTGATGCTGGAGTGGAATAGACCACCTGCCAGTTGCAGGATGGGGAATGGTTTGCTGCCAGATGCCAGATGTAGAATGGTTTTTTTCTTCCCAGATGCAGGATGTGGAGTGGTCGGCCTGCCAGATGCAAGATGTGGCATTGTCCACCCACTTGATGCCAGATATTGACTAGTCTGCCTGATAGACGCCACATGTGGACTGGTCTGCCAGCGAGATGTCGCATTTAGAATTGACTACCTGCCAGATGCTGGATGTGGAATGGTCTGCCTGTAAGATGCTGAATCTGGTATCATCTTCCTGCCATTTGCTGGAATTGGACTGCTCAGCCTAACAGATGATGGATGTGGAATTGTCCACCTGGAAGATGCTGGATGTGGAATGTTCCTCTGACACATTCCGGATGTGGAATGGTACATCTGCCAGATGTCGGAGGTGGAATATTCCTCATGTGAGACTCTGGATGTACAATATAATTCGTGCCAGATGCCAGATGTGGAATTGTATGCTTGCCAGAACCCGGAGGTGGAATTGCCCACTTGCAAAAGCCCAAATGTGGAATGGTCTGCCAGCCAGATGCCAGATGTGGAATGGTCCACCTGCCAGATGCCGGAGGTGGAATGGTCCTTCTGTGAGGATTCCGGATGTGGAATGGACTTCATGACAGATGCTGGATGTGTAATGGTACAGCGGCGAGATGCCAGAGTAGAATGATCTTCTGGACAGATACCGGATGTGGAATGGAATTCGTGCCAGATGCCAGATGTGAAATGGTATAGCGGTGAATTTAAAGTGTGGGACTCACTCACCTAAAAAGGTAGCACTGAAGAACTCACTAACATAACTTTTTCAATATCGAATTTAGCAAAATTACAAGGTTACACTGTGAAACTCAGACACATAACAAGTTTACATGGTGGGAATCACTCACAATAAGGTCACACTGTGTAAATGATTCACAAATCAAGTTAACACTGTGGGACTCACTTACATGAAGTTTACAATATGGGATTCCATAAGTGAACAAAATTGGACTGTGAAACTCTCTCACATGACAAGTTTACACTGTGGAACTGACTCACATAACAAGGTTATACTGTGGCCTCACTCACCTAAAAAGGTTACACTGAGGAACTGACTAACATCACATTTTCAATATCGAATTTAGCGAAATTAAAAGGTAACACTGTGAAACTCAGACACATAACAAGTTTACACGGTGGGACTCTCACACATAACAATGTCACATTGTCAAACTCACTCTATACCAATGTTACACTCTGAGGCCCACTAACTAGACAGGTTGACACTGTGGAATTCACTTCCATAACAATGTTAAACTTTCTAACTCACTGACATTACAAGGTCAAATGGTGAGACTCACTCACACTGTGGAACACACTCACCTAAAAAAGTTGCACTGAGGAACTCACTAACATAACATTTTCAAAACTGAATTTATCAAAATTACAAGGTTACACTGTGAAACTCACCCACATAACAAATTTACACCTTGGGAATCTCACACATAAAATGTCACACTGTCGAACGCACTCCATACCAATGTTACACGCTGAGACTCACTAAGTAGAAAGGTTGACACTGTGGAAATCTCTTCCATAACAATGTCACACTTTCAAACCCACTGACATTACAAGTTTACTCTGTGGTAATTTCTCACATAATAAGGTCAATTTGAGGGACTCACATAATAAGGTCACACTGTGAAAATTACTCACATAACAAATTTACACTGTGGGACTCACTAACCTAAAGTTTACAATATGGGATGCCCTAAGTACCCAAAATTATACTGTGGAACTCTCCAAAATAACACGGTTACACTGTGGAACACACTTACCTAAACATGTTTCATTGAGGAACTCACTAACATAACATGTTCAATATCGAATTTAGCAAAATTACAAGGTTACACTGTGAAACTCACCCACATAGCAAGTTTACATGGTGGGAATCACTCACAATAAGGTCACACTGTGTAAATGATTCACAAATCAAGTTTACACTGTGGGACTCACTAACATGAAGTTTACAACATGGGATTCACTAAGTGAACAAAATTATACTGTGCAAATCTATCACATGACAAGTTTACACTGTGGAACAGACTCACATAACAAGTTTACACTGTGGAACTCACTCACCTAAAAAAGTTGCACTGAGGAACTCACTAACATAACTTTTTCAATATCGAATTTAGCAAAATTATAAGGTTACACTTTGAAACTCAGACACATAACAAGTTTACATGGTGGGAATCACTCTCAAAACAAGGTCACACTGTGTAAATTACTCAGACAACAAGTTTACACTGTGGGGCACACTCACATATAGTTTAGAATATGTGTTTAAATAAGGAAACCAGGTTAAATTTTGGGACTCACATAATAAGGTCACACTGCGTAAATGACGCACAAGTCAAGTTTACACTGTGGAACTCACTCACCTAAAAAAGTTGCACTGATGGACTCATGAATATAACATTTTCAATATCGAATTTAGCAAAATTAAAAGGTAACACTGTGAAACTCACTTACTACAGAACAAGTTTACACGGTGGGAATCTCACACATTACAATGTCACACAGTCAAACTCACTCTATACCAATGTTACACTCTGAGGCTCACTAACTAGACAGGTTGACACTGTGGAATTCACTTCCATAACAACGTCTCACTTTAAAACTCTCTCATATTACAAGGTCAAATGGTGGGACTGACTCTCACTGTGGAACACACTCACCTAAAAATGTTGCACTGAGGAACTCACTTACATAACTTTTTCAATATCGAATTTAGCAAAATTTCAAGGTTACACTGTGAAATTCAGAAACATAACAAGTTTAAATGGTGGGAATCACTCACAAAACAAGGTCACACTGTGTAAATTACTCACACAACAAGTTTACACTGTGGGACTCACTAACATGAAGTTTACTATATGGGATTCACTAAGTGAACAAAATTATACTGTGCAAATCTCTCACATGACAAGTTTACACTGTGGAACTGACTCACATAACAAGTTTACACTGTGGAACTCACTCACCTAAAAACGTTGCACTGAGAAACTCACATAACTTTCTCAACATCGAATGGAGCAAAATTACAAGGTTACACTGTGAAACTCAGACACATAACAAGTTTACATGGTGGGAATCACTCTCAAAACAAGGTCACACTGTGTAAATTACTCACACAACAAGTTTACACTGTGGGACACACTCACATATAGTTTAGAATATGTGTTTAACTAAGGAAATAAGGTTAAATTTTGGGACTCACATAATAAGGTCACACTGTGTAAATGACGAACAAATCAAGTTTACACTGTGGAACTCACTCACCTAAAAATGTTGCACTGAGGGACTCATTAATATAACATTTTCAATGTCGAATTTAGCCAATTACAAGGTTACACTGTGAAACTCAGACACATAACAAGTATACATGGTGGAAATCACTCACATAACAAGGACACATTATGTTAATTACTCGCACAAGAAGATTACACTGTTGGACACACTAACATGAAGTTTACAATGTGGGATTCACTAAGTGAACAAAATTATACTGTGGAACTCTCTCACATGACAATGTTACAGTGTGGAACTGATTCACATAACACAGTTACACTGTAGAGCTGACTGACATAACAAGTATATTCTGTGGGACTCACTCACCTAAAAAGGGTACACTGAGGAACTCTCTAACATCACATTTTCAATATCGAATTTAGCGAAATTAAAAGGTAACACTGTGAAACTCAGACACATAACAAATTTACACGGTGGGAATCTCACACATAACAATGTCACACTGTCAAACTCATTCTATACCAATGTTACACTCTGAGGCTCACTAACTAGACAGGCTGACACTGTGGAATTCAGTTCCATAACATCGTCACACTTTGAAACTCTCTCATATTACAAGGTCAAATGGTGGGACACACTCACACTGTGGAACACACTCACCTAAAAAATTTCCACTGAGGAACTCACTAACATAACTTTTATAGTATCGAATTTAGCTAAATTACAAGGTTACACTGTGAAACTCAGACACATAACAGGTTTACATGGTGGGAATCACACACAAGACAAGGTCACACTGTGTAATTTGCTCACACAAGTTTACACTGTGGGACACACTAACATATAGTTCAGTATATGGGTTTCACTAAGTAAGCAAGGTCAAATTTTGAGACTCACATAATAAGGCCACACTGTGAAAATGACACACAGCACAAGTTTACACTGTGGGACTCACTAACATGAAGTTTACAATGTGGGATTCACTAAGTGAACAAAATTTTACTGTGCAAAACTCTCACATGACAAGTTTACACTGTGGAACAGACTCACATAACAAGTTTACACTGTGGAATTCACTCATCTAAAAAAGTTGCACTGGGAAACTCACTAACATAACTTTTTCAATATCGAATTTAGCAAAATGAGAAGGTTACACTGTGAAACTTAGACAAATAACAAATTTACACGGAGGGAAACTCACACATAACAATGTCACACTGTCAAACTCACTCTATACCAATGTTACACTCTGAGACTCACTAACTGGACAGGCTGACACTGTGGAATTCACTTCCATAACATCGTCACACTTTGATACTCTCTCATATTACAAGGTCAAATGGAGGGACACACTCACACTGTGGAACACACTCACCTAAAAACTTTGCACTGAGGAACTCACTAACATAACTTTTATAATATCGAATTTTGCAAAATTACAAGGTTACACTCTGAAACTCAGACACATAACAAGTTTACATGGTGGGAATCACTCATAAAACAAGGTCACACTGTGTAATTTACTCACACAACAAGTTTACACTGTGGGACACACTAACATGTAGTTTAAAATATGGGATTCACTAAGTGAACAAAATTATACTGAGCAAATCTCTCACATGACAAATTTACACTGTGGAACTGATTCACATAACAAGTTTACACTGTGGAATTCACTCATCTAAAAAAGTTGCACTGAGGAACTCACTAACACAACTTTTTCAATATCGAATTTAGCAAAATTACAAGGTTACACTGTGAAACTCAGACATATAACAAGTTTACATGGTGGGAATCACTCTCAAAACAAGGTCACACTGTGTAAATTACTCACACACCAAGTTTACACTGTGGGACACACGAACATGAAGTTTACAATATGGGATTCTCTAAGTGAACAAACTTATACTGTGCAACTCACTCACATGACAATGTTACAGTGTGGAACTGACTCACATAACACAGTTACACTGTGGAGCTGACTGACATAACAAGTATACACTGTGGGACTCACTCACCTAAAAAAGTTGCACTGATGGACTCATTAATATAAAATTTTCAGTATCGAATTTAGCAAAATTACAAGGTTACACTGTGAAACTCAGACACATAACAAGTTTACATGGTGGGAATCACTCACAAAACAAGGACACAAAATGTTAATAACTCGCACAAGAAGATTACACTGTGGGACACACTAAGATGAAGTTTACAATGTGGGATTCACTAAGTGAACAAAATTATACTGTGGAACTCTCTCACATGACAATGTTACAGTGTGGAACTGATTCACATAACACAGTTACACTGTGGAGCTGACTGACAAAACAAGTATACACTGTGGGACTCACTCACCTAAAAAGGGTACACTGAGGAACTCTCTAACATCACATTTTCAACATTGAATTTAGGGAAATTAAAAGGTAACACTGTGAAACTCAGACACATAACAAATTTCCACGGTGGGAATCTAACACATAACAATGTCACACTGTCAAACTCACTCTATACCAAAGTTACACTCTGAGGCTCACTAACTAGACAGGCTGACACTGTGGAATTCACTTCCAAAACATCGTCACACTTTGAAACTCTCTCATATTACAAGGTCAAATGGTGCGACACACTCACACTGTGGAACACACTCACCTAAAAATTTTGCACTGAGGAACTCACTAACATAACTTTTATAATATCGAATTTAGCAAAATTACAAGGTTACACTCTGAAACTCAGACACATAACAAGTTTACATGGTGGGAATCACTCACAATAAGGTCACACTGTGTAAATGATTCACAAATCAAGTTTACACTGTGGGACTCACTAACATGAAGTTTACAACATGGGATTCACTAAGTGAACAAAATTATACTGTGCAAATCTATCACATGACAAGTTTACACTGTGGAACAGACTCACATAACAAGTTTACACTGTGGAACTCACTCACCTAAAAAAGTTGCACTGAGGAACTCACTAACATAACTTTTTCAATATCGAATTTAGCAAAATTATAAGGTTACACTTTGAAACTCAGACACATAACAAGTTTACATGGTGGGAATCACTCTCAAAACAAGGTCACACTGTGTAAATTACTCAGACAACAAGTTTACACTGTGGGGCACACTCACATATAGTTTAGAATATGTGTTTAAATAAGGAAACCAGGTTAAATTTTGGGACTCACATAATAAGGTCACACTGCGTAAATGACGCACAAGTCAAGTTTACACTGTGGAACTCACTCACCTAAAAAAGTTGCACTGATGGACTCATGAATATAACATTTTCAATATCGAATTTAGCAAAATTAAAAGGTAACACTGTGAAACTCACTTACTACAGAACAAGTTTACACGGTGGGAATCTCACACATTACAATGTCACACAGTCAAACTCACTCTATACCAATGTTACACTCTGAGGCTCACTAACTAGACAGGTTGACACTGTGGAATTCACTTCCATAACAACGTCTCACTTTAAAACTCTCTCATATTACAAGGTCAAATGGTGGGACTGACTCTCACTGTGGAACACACTCACCTAAAAATGTTGCACTGAGGAACTCACTTACATAACTTTTTCAATATCGAATTTAGCAAAATTTCAAGGTTACACTGTGAAATTCAGAAACATAACAAGTTTAAATGGTGGGAATCACTCACAAAACAAGGTCACACTGTGTAAATTACTCACACAACAAGTTTACACTGTGGGACTCACTAACATGAAGTTTACTATATGGGATTCACTAAGTGAACAAAATTATACTGTGCAAATCTCTCACATGACAAGTTTACACTGTGGAACTGACTCACATAACAAGTTTACACTGTGGAACTCACTCACCTAAAAACGTTGCACTGAGAAACTCACATAACTTTCTCAACATCGAATGGAGCAAAATTACAAGGTTACACTGTGAAACTCAGACACATAACAAGTTTACATGGTGGGAATCACTCTCAAAACAAGGTCACACTGTGTAAATTACTCACACAACAAGTTTACACTGTGGGACACACTCACATATAGTTTAGAATATGTGTTTAACTAAGGAAATAAGGTTAAATTTTGGGACTCACATAATAAGGTCACACTGTGTAAATGACGAACAAATCAAGTTTACACTGTGGAACTCACTCACCTAAAAATGTTGCACTGAGGGACTCATTAATATAACATTTTCAATGTCGAATTTAGCCAATTACAAGGTTACACTGTGAAACTCAGACACATAACAAGTATACATGGTGGAAATCACTCACATAACAAGGACACATTATGTTAATTACTCGCACAAGAAGATTACACTGTTGGACACACTAACATGAAGTTTACAATGTGGGATTCACTAAGTGAACAAAATTATACTGTGGAACTCTCTCACATGACAATGTTACAGTGTGGAACTGATTCACATAACACAGTTACACTGTAGAGCTGACTGACATAACAAGTATATTCTGTGGGACTCACTCACCTAAAAAGGGTACACTGAGGAACTCTCTAACATCACATTTTCAATATCGAATTTAGCGAAATTAAAAGGTAACACTGTGAAACTCAGACACATAACAAATTTACACGGTGGGAATCTCACACATAACAATGTCACACTGTCAAACTCATTCTATACCAATGTTACACTCTGAGGCTCACTAACTAGACAGGCTGACACTGTGGAATTCAGTTCCATAACATCGTCACACTTTGAAACTCTCTCATATTACAAGGTCAAATGGTGGGACACACTCACACTGTGGAACACACTCACCTAAAAAATTTCCACTGAGGAACTCACTAACATAACTTTTATAGTATCGAATTTAGCTAAATTACAAGGTTACACTGTGAAACTCAGACACTTAACAGGTTTACATGGTGGGAATCACACACAAGACAAGGTCACACTGTGTAATTTGCTCACACAAGTTTACACTGTGGGACACACTAACATATAGTTCAGTATATGGGTTTCACTAAGTAAGCAAGGTCAAATTTTGAGACTCACATAATAAGGCCACACTGTGAAAATGACACACAGCACAAGTTTACACTGTGGGACTCACTAACATGAAGTTTACAATGTGGGATTCACTAAGTGAACAAAATTTTACTGTGCAAAACTCTCACATGACAAGTTTACACTGTGGAACAGACTCACATAACAAGTTTACACTGTGGAATTCACTCATCTAAAAAAGTTGCACTGGGAAACTCACTAACATAACTTTTTCAATATCGAATTTAGCAAAATGAGAAGGTTACACTGTGAAACTTAGACAAATAACAAATTTACACGGAGGGAAACTCACACATAACAATGTCACACTGTCAAACTCACTCTATACCAATGTTACACTCTGAGACTCACTAACTGGACAGGCTGACACTGTGGAATTCACTTCCATAACATCGTCACACTTTGATACTCTCTCATAATACAAGGTCAAATGGAGGGACACACTCACACTGTGGAACACACTCACCTAAAAACTTTGCACTGAGGAACTCACTAACATAACTTTTATAATATCGAATTTTGCAAAATTACAAGGTTACACTCTGAAACTCAGACACATAACAAGTTTACATGGTGGGAATCACTCACAAAACAAGGTCACACTGTGTAATTTACTCACACAACAAGTTTACACTGTGGGACACACTAACATGTAGTTTAAAATATGGGATTCACTAAGTGAACAAAATTATACTGAGCAAATCTCTCACATGACAAATTTACACTGTGGAACTGATTCACATAACAAGTTTACACTGTGGAATTCACTCATCTAAAAAAGTTGCACTGAGGAACTCACTAACACAACTTTTTCAATATCGAATTTAGCAAAATTACAAGGTTACACTGTGAAACTCAGACATATAACAAGTTTACATGGTGGGAATCACTCTCAAAACAAGGTCACACTGTGTAAATTACTCACACACCAAGTTTACACTGTGGGACACACGAACATGAAGTTTACAATATGGGATTCTCTAAGTGAACAAACTTATACTGTGCAACTCACTCACATGACAATGTTACAGTGTGGAACTGACTCACATAACACAGTTACACTGTGGAGCTGACTGACATAACAAGTATACACTGTGGGACTCACTCACCTAAAAAAGTTGCACTGATGGACTCATTAATATAAAATTTTCAGTATCGAATTTAGCAAAATTACAAGGTTACACTGTGAAACTCAGACACATAACAAGTTTACATGGTGGGAATCACTCACAAAACAAGGACACAAAATGTTAATAACTCGCACAAGAAGATTACACTGTGGGACTCACTAACATGAAGTTTACAACATGGGATTCACTAAGTGAACAAAATTATACTGTGGAACTCTCTCACATGACAATGTTACAGTGTGGAACTGATTCACATAACACAGTTACACTGTGGAGCTGACTGACAAAACAAGTATACACTGTGGGACTCACTCACCTAAAAAGGGTACACTGAGGAACTCTCTAACATCACATTTTCAACATTGAATTTAGGGAAATTAAAAGGTAACACTGTGAAACTCAGACACATAACAAATTTCCACGGTGGGAATCTAACACATAACAATGTCACACTGTCAAACTCACTCTATACCAAAGTTACACTCTGAGGCTCACTAACTAGACAGGCTGACACTGTGGAATTCACTTCCAAAACATCGTCACACTTTGAAACTCTCTCATATTACAAGGTCAAATGGTGCGACACACTCACACTGTGGAACACACTCACCTAAAAATTTTGCACTGAGGAACTCACTAACATAACTTTTATAATATCGAATTTAGCAAAATTACAAGGTTACACTCTGAAACTCAGACACATAACAAGTTTACATGGTGGGAATCACTCACAAAACAAGGTCACACTGTGTAATTTACTCACACAACAAGTTTACACTGTGGGACACACTAACATATAGTTTAGAATATGGGTTTCACTAAGTAAGCAAGGTCAAATTTTGAGACAAACATAATAAGGTGACACTGTGTAAATGACACACAGAACAAGTTTACACTGTGGGACTCACTAACATGAAGTTTACAATATGGGATTCACTAAGTGAACAAACTTATACTGTGCTATTCTCTCACATGACAATGTTACAGTGTGGAACTGACTCACATAACACGGTTACACTGTGGAACTCACTCAAATAACAAATATATACTGTCAATCGCCGGATGTGGATTTGTTTGCTGCCAAATGCCAGATGTGGAATGGTACTCCTGCCGGATATTGAATGTGGACTGGTTGGCCTCCCAGATGCCAGATTTAGACATGTCTGCCAGTGAGATGCTGGATTTAGAATTGACTACCTGCCAGATGCTAGATGTGGAATGGACTTCCTGTAAGATGCTGAATCTGGTATCATCTTCCTGCCATTTGCTGGACATGGACTGCTCTGCCTAACACAAGCCAGATGTGGAATTGTCCATCTGGAAGATGCTGGATGTGGAATGTTCCTCTGACACGTTCCGGATTTGGAATGGTACATCTACCAGATGGTCCTCATGTGAGAATGTGGATGTACAATATAATTCGTGCCAGATGCTAGATGTGGAATTGTGCACCTGCAAGATGTCGGAGGTATAATTGTCCACCTGCGAGACGCCAGATGTGGAATGTTCCACCTGCCAGATGCCGGAGGTGGAATGGTCCTTCTGTGAGAATCCGGATGTGGAATGGACTTTGTACCAGATGCCGGACGTGTAATGGTGCAGCGGCGAGATGCCGGGTGTAGAATGATCTTCTGGACGGATGCCGGATGTGGAATGAAATTCGTGCCAGATGCCAGATGTGAAATGGTATGCTTGTCAGTTTCAGGATGTGGAATGGTCCTCTGCCAGATGCTGGATATGGAATGGTCTGCCTGGCTGATGCTGGTGTGGAATAGACCACCTGCCAGTTGCAGGATGGGGAATGGTTTGCTGCCAGATGCCAGATGTAGAATGGCCCACCTGCCAGATGCCAGATGTGGAATGGCCCACCTGCCAGATGCCAGATGTGGAATGGTCCACCTGCCAAATGCCGGAGGTGGAATGGTCCTTCTGTGAGAATCCGGATGTGGAATGGACTTCATGACAGATGCTGGATGTGTAATGGTACAGCGGCGAGATGCCAGAGTAGAATGATCTTCTGGACAGATACCGGATGTGGAATGGAATTTGTGCCAAATGCCAGATGTGAAATGGTACAGCGGCAAGTTTACAGTATGGGACTCACTCACCTAAAAAGGTCACGCTGAGGAATGCACTAACATAACATTTTCAATTTCGAATGTAGCGAAATACAAGGTAACCCTGTGAAACTCACCCACATAACAAGTTTACACGGTGGGAATCTCACATATAACAATGTCACACTGTCGAACACACTCCATACCAATGTTACACCCTGATACTCACTAGGTAGAAAGGTTGACACTATGGAAATCACTTCGATAAGAATGTCACACTTCCAAACTCACTCACATAACAAGTTTACACTCTGGGAATCTCTCACATAATAAGGTGAATTTGTGTGATGCACATAATAAGGTCACACTGTGTAAATTACTCACAGAACAAATTTACACTGTGGGACTCACTAACATAAAGTTTACAATATGGGCTTCCCTAAGTACCCAAAATTATACTGTGCAAATCTCTCACATGACAAGTTTACACTGTGGAACTCACTCACCTGAAAATGTTGCACTGAGGAACTCAATAACATAACTTTTTCAATATCGAATTTAGCAAAATTAAAAGGTAACACTGTGAAACTCAGACACATAACACGTTTACATGGTGGGACTCTCACACATAACAATGTCACACTGTCAAACTCACTCCATACTAATGTTACACTCTGAGGCCCACTAACTAGACAGGTTGACACTGTGGAATTCACTTCCATAACAATGTCACACTTTCAAACTCACTGACATTACAAGGTCAAATGGTGAGACTCACTCACGCTGTGGAACACACTCACCTAAAAAAGTTGCACTGAGAAACTCACTAACATAACATTTTCAATACTGAATTTAGCAAAATTACAAGGTTACACTGTGAAACTCACCCACATAACTAATTTACACCTTGGGAATCTCACACATAAAATGTCACACTGTCGAACGCACTCCATACCAATGTTACACCCTGAGACTCACTAAGTAGAAAGGTTGACACTGTGGAAATCTCTTCCATAACAATGTCACACTTTCAAACTCACTGACATTACAAGTTTACTCTGTGGGAATTTCTCACATAATAAGGTCAATTTGTGGGACTCACATAATAAGGTCACACTGTGAAAATTACTCACATAACAAATTTACACTGTGGGACTCACTAACATAAAGTTTACAATATGGGATGCCCTAAGTACCCAAAATTATATTGTGGAACTCTCCAAAATAACACGGTAACACTGTGGAACACACTTACCTAAACATGTTTCATTGAGGAACTCACTAACATAACATGTTCAATATCGAATTTAGCAAAATTACAAGTTAAACTGTGAAACTCACCCACATAACAAGTTTACACTGTGGGAATCTCAGACAACAATGTCACACAGTCAAACTCACTCTCTTCCAATGTTACACTCTGAGGCTCACTAACTAGACAGGTTGACACTGTGGAATTCACTTCCATAACAACATCACACTTTCAAACTCTCTCATATAACAAGGTCAAACGGTGGGATTCACTCGCATAACAAGGTCACACTGTGTAAATTACAGAACAAGTTGACACTGTGGGACACACTAACATATAGTTTAGAATATGGGATTCACAATGTAAACAAAATTATACTGTGCATCTCTCTCACATGACGTTTACACTGTGGAACTCACTCACCTAAAAAAGTTGCACTGAGGAACTCACGAACAAATAATATCGAATTTAGCAAAATTACAAGGTGACACAGTGAAACTCAGACAAATAAAAAGTTTACATGGTGGGAATCACTCACATAATAACGTCACACTGTCTAAATTACTCACACAACAAGTTTATTCTGTGGGACACACTAACATATAGTTTGGAATATGGGTTACACTAAGTAAACAATATTATACTGTGCAACTCTCTCATATGACAAGTTTACACTGTGGAACTGACTCAATTAACACGGTTACACTGTGGAACTCACTCACATAACAAATTTATACTGTCAATCGCCGGATGTGGATTTGTTTGCTGCCAAATGCCAGATGTGGAATGGTACTCCTGCCAGATACTGAATGTGGAGTGGTTGGCCTGCCAGATGCCAGATTTGGACTGGTCTGCCAGTGAGATGCCGGATTTAGAATTGACTACCTGCCAGATGCTAGATGTGGAATGGTCTGCCAGTAAGATGCTGAATCTGGTATCATCTTCCTGCCATTTGCTGGACATGGACTGCTCTGCCTAACAGATGCCAGATGTGGAATTGTCCATCTGGAAGACGCTGGATGTGGAATGTTCCTCTGACACATTCCGGATTTGGAATGGTACATCTGCCAGATGGTCCTCATGTGAGAATGTGGATGTACAATATAATTCGTGTCAGATGCTAGATGTGGAATTGTCCACCTGCAAGATGTCGGAGGTATAATTGTCCACCTGCGAGTCGCCAGATGTGGAATGTTCCACCTGCCAGATGCCGGAGGTGGAATGGTCCTTCTGTGAGAATCCGGATGTGGAATGGACTTTGTACCAGATGCCGGAGGTGTAATGGTACAGCGGCGAGATGCCGGATGTAGAATGATCTTCTGGACGGATGCCGGATGTGGAATGAAATTCGTGCCAGATGTGAAATGGTATGCTTGTCAGTTGCAGGATGTGGAATGGTCCTCTGCCAGATGCTGGATATGGAATGGTCTGCCTGGCTGATGCTGGAGTGGAATAGACCACCTGCCAGTTGCAGGATGGGGAATGGTTTGCTGCCAGATGCCAGATGTAGAATGGTTTTTTTCTTCCCAGATGCAGGATGTGGAGTGGTCGGCCTGCCAGATGCAAGATGTGGCATTGTCCACCCACTTGATGCCAGATATTGACTAGTCTGCCTGATAGACGCCACATGTGGACTGGTCTGCCAGCGAGATGTCGCATTTAGAATTGACTACCTGCCAGATGCTGGATGTGGAATGGTCTGCCTGTAAGATGCTGAATCTGGTATCATCTTCCTGCCATTTGCTGGAATTGGACTGCTCAGCCTAACAGATGATGGATGTGGAATTGTCCACCTGGAAGATGCTGGATGTGGAATGTTCCTCTGACACATTCCGGATGTGGAATGGTACATCTGCCAGATGCCGGAGGTGGAATATTCCTCATGTGAGACTCTGGATGTACAATATAATTCGTGCCAGATGCCAGATGTGGAATTGTATGCTTGCCAGAACCCGGAGGTGGAATTGTCCACTTGCAAAAGCCCAAATGTGGAATGGTCTGCCAGCCAGATGCCAGATGTGGAATGGTCCACCTGCCAGATGCCGGAGGTGGAATGGTCCTTCTGTGAGGATTCCGGATGTGGAATGGACTTCATGACAGATGCTGGATGTGTAATGGTACAGCGGCGAGATGCCAGAGTAGAATGATCTTCTGGACAGATACCGGATGTGGAATGGAATTCGTGCCAGATGCCAGATGTGAAATGGTATAGCGGTGAATTTAAAGTGTGGGACTCACTCACCTAAAAAGGTTGCACTGAAGAACTCACGAACATAACTTTTTCAATATCGAATTTAGCAAAATTACAAGGTTACACTGTGAAACTCAGACACATAACAAGTTTACATGGTGGGAATCACTCACAATAAGGTCACACTGTGTAAATGATTCACAAATCAAGTTAACACTGTGGGACTCACTTACATGAAGTTTACAATATGGGATTCCATAAGTGAACAAAATTGGACTGTGAAACTCTCTCACATGACAAGTTTACACTGTGGAACTGACTCACATAACAGGGTTATACTGTGGCCTCACTCACCTAAAAAGGTTACACTGAGGAACTGACTAACATCACATTTTCAATATCGAATTTAGCGAAATTAAAAGGTAACACTGTGAAACTCAGACACATAACAAGTTTACACGGTGGGACTCTCACACATAACAATGTCACATTGTCAAACTCACTCTATACCAATGTTACACTCTGAGGCTCACTAACTAGACAGGTTGACACTGTGGAATTCACTTCCATAACAATGTTAAACTTTCTAACTCACTGACATTACAAGGTCAAATGGTGAGACTCACTCACACTGTGGAACACACTCACCTAAAAAAGTTGCACTGAGGAACTCACTAACATAACATTTTCAAAACTGAATTTATCAAAATTACAAGGTTACACTGTGAAACTCACCCACATAACAAATTTACACCTTGGGAATCTCACACATAAAATGTCACACTGTCGAACGCACTCCATACCAATTTTACACGCTGAGACTCACTAAGTAGAAAGGTTGACACTGTGGAAATCTCTTCCATAACAATGTCACACTTTCAAACCCACTGACATTACAAGTTTACTCTGTGGTAATTTCTCACATAATAAGGTCAATTTGTGGGACTCACATAATAAGGTCACACTGTGAAAATTACTCACATAACAAATTTACACTGTGGGACTCACTAACCTAAAGTTTACAATATGGGATGCCCTAAGTACCCAAAATTATACTGTGGAACTCTCCAAAATAACACGGTTACACTGTGGAACACACTTACCTAAACATGTTTCATTGAGGAACTCACTAACATAACATGTTCAATATCGAATTTAGCAAAATTACAAGGTTACACTGTGAAACTCACCCACATAACAAGTTTACATGGTGGAAATCACTCACATAACAAGGACACATTATGTTAATTACTCGCACAAGAAGATTACACTGTTGGACACACTAACATGAAGTTTACAATGTGGGATTCACTAAGTGAACAAAATTATACTGTGGAACTCTCTCACATGACAATGTTACAGTGTGGAACTGATTCACATAACACAGTTACACTGTAGAGCTGACTGACATAACAAGTATATTCTGTGGGACTCACTCACCTAAAAAGGGTACACTGAGGAACTCTCTAACATCACATTTTCAATATCGAATTTAGCGAAATTAAAAGGTAACACTGTGAAACTCAGAAACATAACAAATTTACACGGTGGGAATCTCACACATAACAATGTCACACTGTCAAACTCATTCTATACCAATGTTACACTCTGAGGCTCACTAACTAGACAGGCTGACACTGTGGAATTCAGTTCCATAACATCGTCACACTTTGAAACTCTCTCATATTACAAGGTCAAATGGTGGGACACACTCACACTGTGGAACACACTCACCTAAAAAATTTCCACTGAGGAACTCACTAACATAACTTTTATAATATCGAATTTAGCCAAATTACAAGGTTACACTGTGAAACTCAGACACATAACAGGTTTACATGGTGGGAATCACACACAAGACAAGGTCACACTGTGTAATTTGCTCACACAAGTTTACACTGTGGGACACACTAACATATAGTTCAGAATATGGGTTTCACTAAGTAAGCAAGGTCAAATTTTGAGACTCACATAATAAGGCCACACTGTGAAAATGACACACAGCACAAGTTTACACTGTGGGACTCACTAACATGAAGTTTACAATGTGGGATTCACTAAGTGAACAAAATTTTACTGTGCAAAACTCTCACATGACAAGTTTACACTGTGGAACAGACTCACATAACAAGTTTACACTGTGGAATTCACTCATCTAAAAAAGTTGCACTGGGAAACTCACTAACATAACTTTTTCAATATCAAATTTAGCAAAATGAGAAGGTTACACTGTGAAACTTAGACAAATAACAAATTTACACGGAGGGAAACTCACACATAACAATGTCACACTGTCAAACTCACTCTATACCAATGTTACACTCTGAGACTCACTAACTGGACAGGCTGACACTGTGGAATTCACTTCCATAACATCGTCACACTTTGATACTCTCTCATATTACAAGGTCAAATGGAGGGACACACTCACACTGTGGAACACACTCACCTAAAAACTTTGCACTGAGGAACTCACTAACAAAACTTTTATAATATCGAATTTAGCAAAATTACAAGGTTACACTGTGAAACTCAGACATATAAAAAGTTTACATGGTGGGAATCACTCTCAAAACAAGTTCACACTGTGTAAATTACTCACACACCAAGTTTACACTGTGGGACACACGAACATGAAGTTTACAATATGGGATTCTCTAAGTGAACAAACTTATACTGTGCAACTCTCTCACATGACAATGTTACAGTGTGGAACTGACTCACATAACACAGTTACACTGTGGAGCTGACTGACGTAACAAGTATACACTGTGGGACTCACTCACCTAAAAAAGTTGCACTGATGGACTCATTAATATAAAATTTTCAATATCGAATATAGCCAAATTACAAGGTTACACTGTGAAACTCAGACAAATAACAAGTTTACATGGTGGGAATCACTCACAAAACAAGGACACAAAATGTTAATAACTCGCACAAGAAGATTACACTGTGGGACACACTAAGATGAAGTTTACAATGTGGGATTCACTAAGTGAACAAAATTATACTGTGGAACTCTCTCACATGACAATGTTACAGTGTGGAACTGATTCACATAACACAGTTACACTGTGGAGCTGACTGACAAAACAAGTATACACTGTGGGACTCACTCACCTAAAAAGGGTACACTGAGGAACTCTCTAACATCACATTTTCAACATTGAATTTAGGGAACTAAAAGGTAACACTGTGAAACTCAGACACATAACAAATTTCCACGGTGGGAATCTAACACATAACAATGTCACACTGTCAAACTCACTCTATACCAAAGTTACACTCTGAGGCTCACTAACTAGACAGGCTGACACTGTGGAATTCACTTCCAAAACATCGTCACACTTTGAAACTCTCTCATATTACAAGGTCAAATGGTGGGACACACTCACACTGTGGAACACACTCACCTAAAAAATTTGCACTGAGGAACTCACTAACATAACTTTTATCATATCGAATTTTGCAAAATTACAAGGTTACACTGTGAAACTCAGACACATAACAAGTTTACATGGTGGGAATCACTCACAAAACAAGGTCACACTGTGTAATTTAAGCACACAACAAGTTTACACTGTGGGACACACTAACATATAGTTTAGAATATGGGTTTTACTAAGTAAGCAAGGTCAAATTTTGAGACAAACATAATAAGGTGACACTGTGTAAATGACACACAGAACAAGTTTACACTGTGGGACTCACTAACATGAAGTTTACAATATGGGATTCACTAAGTGAACAAACTTATACTGTGCTATTCTCTCACATGACAATGTTACAGTGTGGAACTGACTCACATAACACGGTTACACTGTGGAACTCACTCAAATAACAAATATATACTGTCAATCGCCGGATGTGGATTTGTTTGCTGCCAAATGCCAGATGTGGAATGGTACTCCTGCCAGATATTGAATGTGGAGTGGTTGGCCTCCCAGATGCCAGATTTAGACATGTCTGCCAGTGAGATGCTGGATTTAGAATTGACTACCTGCCAGATGCTAGATGTGGAATGGTCTGCCAGTAAGATGCTGAATCTGGTATCATCTTCCTGCCATTTGCTGGACATGGACTGCTCTGCCTAACACAAGCCAGATGTGGAATTGTCCATCTGGAAGATGCTGGATGTGGAATGTTCCTCTGACACGTTCTGGATTTGGAATGGTACATCTACCAGATGGTCCTCATGTGAGAATGTGGATGTACAATATAATTCGTGCCAGATGCTAGATGTGGAATTGTGCACCTGCAAGATGTCGGAGGTATAATTGTCCACCTGCGAGACGCCAGATGTGGAATGTTCCACCTGCCAGATGCCGGAGGTGGAATGGTCCGTCTGTGAGAATCCGGATGTGGAATGGACTTTGTACCAGATGCCGGACGTGTAATGGTGCAGCGGCGAGATGCCGGGTGTAGAATGATCTTCTGGACGGATGCCGGATGTGGAATGAAATTCGTGCCAGATGCCAGATGTGAAATGGTATGCTTGTCAGTTTCAGGATGTGGAATGGTCCTCTGCCAGATGCTGGATATGGAATGGTCTGCCTGGCTGATGCTGGTGTGGAATAGACCACCTGCCAGTTGCAGGATGGGGAATGGTTTGCTGCCAGATGCCAGATGTAGAATGGCCCACCTGCCAGATGCCAGATGTGGAATGGTCCACCTGCCAAATGCCGGAGGTGGAATGGTCCTTCTGTGAGAATCCGGATGTGGAATGGACTTCATGACAGATGCTGGATGTGTAATGGTACAGCGGCGAGATGCCAGAGTAGAATGATCTTCTGGACAGATACCGGATGTGGAATGGAATTTGTGCCAAATGCCAGATGTGAAATGGTACAGCGGCAAGTTTACAGTATGGGACTCACTCACCTAAAAAGGTCACGCTGAGGAATTCACTAACATAACATTTTCAATTTCGAATTTAGCGAAATACAAGGTAACCCTGTGAAACTCACCCACATAACAAGTTTACACGGTGGGAATCTCACATATAACAATGTCACACTGTCGAACACACTCCATACCAATGTTACACCCTGATACTCACTAGGTAGAAAGGTTGACACTATGGAAATCACTTCGATAAGAATGTCACACTTCCAAACTCACTCACATAACAAGTTTACACTCTGGGAATCTCTCACATAATAAGGTGAATTTGTGTGATGCACATAATAAGGTCACACTGTGTAAATTACTCACAGAACAAATTTACACTGTGGGACTCACTAACATAAAGTTTACAATATGGGCTTCCCTAAGTACCCAAAATTATACTGTGCAAATCTCTCACATGACAAGTTTACACTGTGGAACTCACTCACCTGAAAAAGTTGCACTGAGGAACTCAATAACATAACTTTTTCAATATCGAATTTAGCAAAATTACAAGGTTACACTGTGAAACTCAGACACATAACACGTTTACATGGTGGGACTCTCACACATAACAATGTCACACTGTCAAACTCACTCCATACTAATGTTACACTCTGAGGCCCACTAACTAGACAGGTTGACACTGTGGAATTCACTTCCATAACAATGTCACACTTTCAAACTCACTGACATTACAAGGTCAAATGGTGAGACTCACTCACGCTGTGGAACACACTCACCTAAAAAAGTTGCACTGAGAAACTCACTAACATAACATTTTCAATACTGAATTTAGCAAAATTACAAGGTTACACTGTGAAACTCACCCACATAACTAATTTACACCTTGGGAATCTCACACATAAAATGTCACACTGTCGAACGCACTCCATACCAATGTTACACCCTGAGACTCACTAAGTAGAAAGGTTGACACTGTGGAAATCTCTTCCATAACAATGTCACACTTTCAAACTCACTGACATTACAAGTTTACTCTGTGGGAATTTCTCACATAATAAGGTCAATTTGTGGGACTCACATAATAAGGTCACACTGTGAAAATTACTCACATAACAAATTTACACTGTGGGACTCACTAACATAAAGTTTACAATATGGGATGCCCTAAGTACCCAAAATATATTGTGGAACTCTCCAAAATAACACGGTTACACTGTGGAACACACTTACCTAAACATGTTTCATTGAGGAACTCACTAACATAACATGTTCAATATCGAATTTAGCAAAATTACAAGGTTACACTGTGAAACTCACCCACATAACAAGTTTACACTGTGGGAATCTTAGACAACAATGTCACACAGTCAAACTCACTCTCTTCCAATGTTACACTCTGAGGCTCACTAACTGGACAGGTTGACACTGTGGAATTCACTTCCATAACAACATCACACTTTCAAACTCTCTCATATAACAAGGTCAAACGGTGGGATTCACTCGCATAACAAGGTCACACTGTGTAAATTACAGAACAAGTTGACACTGTGGGACACACTAACATATAGTTTAGAATATGGGATTCACAAAGTAAACAAAATTATACTGTGCATCTCTCTCACATGACGTTTACACTGTGGAACTCACTCACCTAAAAAAGTTGCACTGAGGAACTCACGAACAAATAATATCGAATTTAGCAAAATTACAAGGTGACACAGTGAAACTCAGACAAATAACAAGTTTACATGGTGGGAATCACTCACATAATAACGTCACACTGTCTAAATTACTCACACAACAAGTTTATTCTGTGGGACACACTAACATATAGTTTGGAATATGGGTTACACTAAGTAAAAAATATTATTATGTGCAACTCTCTCATATGACAAGTTTACACTGTGGAACTGACT
Source organism: Narcine bancroftii (assembly GCF_036971445.1). Classification (NCBI taxonomy): domain Eukaryota; kingdom Metazoa; phylum Chordata; class Chondrichthyes; order Torpediniformes; family Narcinidae; genus Narcine; species Narcine bancroftii. The sequence continues at coordinate 1,238,256 of NW_027211900.1, read as the reverse complement.
CAATTAACACGGTTACACTGTGGAACTCACTCACATAACAAATTTATACTGTCAATCGCCGGATGTGGATTTGTTTGCTGCCAAATGCCAGATGTGGAATGGTACTCCTGCCAGATACTGAATGTGGAGTGGTTGGCCTGCCAGATGCCAGATTTGGACTGGTCTGCCAGTGAGATGCCGGATTTAGAATTGACTACCTGCCAGATGCTAGATGTGGAATGGTCTGCCAGTAAGATGCTGAATCTGGTATCATCTTCCTGCCATTTGCTGGACATGGACTGCTCTGCCTAACAGATGCCAGATGTGGAATTGTCCATCTGGAAGACGCTGGATGTGGAATGTTCCTCTGACACATTCCGGATTTGGAATGGTACATCTGCCAGATGGTCCTCATGTGAGAATGTGGATGTACAATATAATTCGTGCCAGATGCTAGATGTGGAATTGTCCACCTGCAAGATGTCGGAGGTATAATTGTCCACCTGCGAGTCGCCAGATGTGGAATGTTCCACCTGCCAGATGCCGGAGGTGGAATGGTCCTTCTGTGAGAATCCGGATGTGGAATGGACTTTGTACCAGATGCCGGAGGTGTAATGGTACAGCGGCGAGATGCCGGATGTAGAATGATCTTCTGGACGGATGCCGGATGTGGAATGAAATTCGTGCCAGATGTGAAATGGTATACTTGTCAGTTGCAGGATGTGGAATGGTCCTCTGCCAGATGCTGGATATGGAATGGTCTGCCTGGCTGATGCTGGAGTGGAATAGACCACCTGCCAGTTGCAGGATGGGGAATGGTTTGCTGCCAGATGCCAGATGTAGAATGGTTTATTTCTTCCCAGATGCAGGATGTGGAGTGGTCGGCCTGCCAGATGCAAGATGTGGCATTGTCCACCCACTTGATGCCAGATATTGACTAGTCTGCCTGATAGACGCCACATGTGGACTGGTCTGCCAGCGAGATGTCGCATTTAGAATTGACTACCTGCCAGATGCTGGATGTGGAATGGTCTGCCTGTAAGATGCTGAATCTGGTATCATCTTCCTGCCATTTGCTGGAATTGGACTGCTCAGCCTAACAGATGATGGATGTGGAATTGTCCACCTGGAAGATGCTGGATGTGGAATGTTCCTCTGACACATTCCGGATGTGGAATGGTACATCTGCCAGATGCCGGAGGTGGAATATTCCTCATGTGAGACTCTGGATGTACAATATAATTCGTGCCAGATGCCAGATGTGGAATTGTATGCTTGCCAGAACCCGGAGGTGGAATTGTCCACTTGCAAAAGCCCAAATGTGGAATGGTCTGCCAGCCAGATGCCAGATGTGGAATGGTCCACCTGCCAGATGCCGGAGGTGGAATGGTCCTTCTGTGAGGATTCCGGATGTGGAATGGACTTCATGACAGATGCTGGATGTGTAATGGTACAGCGGCGAGATGCCAGAGTAGAATGATCTTCTGGACAGATACCGGATGTGGAATGGAATTCGTGCCAGATGCCAGATGTGAAATGGTATAGCGGTGAATTTAAAGTGTGGGACTCACTCACCTAAAAAGGTTGCACTGAAGAACTCACTAACATAACTTTTTCAATATCGAATTTAGCAAAATTACAAGGTTACACTGTGAAACTCAGACACATAACAAGTTTACATGGTGGGAATCACTCACAATAAGGTCACACTGTGTAAATGATTCACAAATCAAGTTAACACTGTGGGACTCACTTACATGAAGTTTACAATATGGGATTCCATAAGTGAACAAAATTGGACTGTGAAACTCTCTCACATGACAAGTTTACACTGTGGAACTGACTCACATAACAAGGTTATACTGTGGCCTCACTCACCTAAAAAGGTTACACTGAGGAACTGACTAACATCACATTTTCAATATCGAATTTAGCGAAATTAAAAGGTAACACTGTGAAACTCAGACACATAACAAGTTTACACGGTGGGACTCTCACACATAACAATGTCACATTGTCAAACTCACTCTGAGGCGCACTAACTAGACAGGTTGACACTGTGGTATTCACTTCCATAACAATGTTAAACTTTCTAACTCACTGACATTACAAGTTTACTCTGTGGGAATTTCTCACATAATAAGGTCAATTTGTGGGACTCACATAATAAGGTCACACTGTGAAAATTACTCACATAACAAATTTACACTGTGGGACTCACTAACATAAAGTTTACAATATGGGATGCCCTAAGTACCCAAAATTATACTGTGGAACTCTCCAAAATAACACGGTTACACTGTGGAACACACTTACCTAAACATGTTTCATTGAGGAACTCACTAACATAACATGTTCAATATCGAATTTAGCAAAATTACAAGGTTACACTGTGAAACTCACCCACATAACAAGTTTACATGGTGGGAATCACTCACAATAAGGTCACACTGTGTAAATGATTCACAAATCAAGTTAACACTGTGGGACTCACTTACATGAAGTTTACAATATGGGATTCCCTAAGTGAACAAAATTGGACTGTGAAACTCTCTCACATGACAAGTTTACACTGTGGAACTGACTCACATAACAAGGTTATACTGTGGCCTCACTCACCTAAAAAGGTTACACTGAGGAACTGACTAACATCACATTTTCAATATCGAATTTAGCGAAATTAAAAGGTAACACTGTGAAACTCAGACACATAACAAGTTTACACGGTGGGACTCTCATACATAACAATGTCACATTGTCAAACTCACTCTATACCAATGTTACACTCTGAGGCCCACTAACTAGACAGGTTGACACTGTGGAATTCACTTCCATAACAATGTTAAACTTTCTAACTCACTGACATTACAAGGTCAAATGGTGAGACTCACTCACACTGTGGAACACACTCACCTAAAAAAGTTGCACTGAGGAACTCACTAACATAACATTTTCAAAACTGAATTTATCAAAATTACAAGGTTACACTGTGAAACTCACCCACATAACAAATTTACACCTTGGGAATCTCACACATAAAATGTCACACTGTCGAACGCACTCCATACCAATGTTACACCCTGAGACTCACTAAGTAGAAAGGTTGACACTGTGGAAATCTCTTCCATAACAATGTCACACTTTCAAACCCACTGACATTACAAGTTTACTCTGTGGGAATTTCTCACATAATAAGGTCAATTTGTGGGACTCACATAATAAGGTCACACTGTGAAAATTACTCACATAACAAATTTACACTGTGGGACTCATTAACATAAAGTTTACAATATGGGATGCCCTAAGTACCCAAAATTATACTGTGGAACTCTCCAAAATAACACGGTTACACTGTGGAACACACTCACCTAAACATGTTTCATTGAGGAACTCACTAACATAACATGTTCAATATCGAATTTAGCGAAATTAAAAGGTAACACTGTGAAACTCAGACACATAACAAGTTTACACGGTGGGACTCTCACACATAACAATGTCACATTGTCAAACTCACTCTATACCAATGTTACACTCTGGGGCCCACTAACTAGACAGGTTGACACTGTGGAATTCACTTCCATAACAATGTTAAACTTTCTAACTCACTGACATTACAAGGTCAAATGGTGAGACTCACTCACACTGTGGAACACACTCACCTAAAAAAGTTGCACAGAGGAACTCACTGACATAACATTTTCAATATCGAATTTAGCAAAATTACAAGGTTACACAGTGAAACTCAGACACATAACAAGTTCATATGGTGGGAATCACTGACATAACAAGGTCACACTGTGTAAATTACTCACCTAAAAAGGTTACACTTAGGAACTCACTAACATAATATTTTCAATATTGAATTTAGCGAAAATACAAGGTTACACTGTGAAACTCACCCACATAACAAGTTTACACTGTGGGAATCTCACACATAACAATGTCACACAGTCAAACTCACTCTCTGCCAATGTTACACTCTGAGGCTCACTAACTAGACAGGTTGACACTGTGGAATTAACTTCCATAACCACATCACACTTTCAAACTCTCTCATATAACAAGGTCAAACGGTGGGATTCACTCGCATAACAAGGTCACACTGTGTAAATTACAGAACAAGTTGACACTGTGGGACACACTAACATATAGTTGAGAATATGGGTTTCACAAAGTAAACAAATTATACCGTGCATCTCTCTCACATGACGTTTACACTGTGGAACTCACTCACCTAAAAAAGTTGCACTGAGGAACTCACGAACAAATAATATCGAATTTAGCAAAATTACAAGGTGACACAGTGAAACTCAGACAAATAACAAGTTTACATGGTGGGAATCACTCACATAATAAGGTCACACTGTCTAAATTACTCACACAAGTTTATTCTGTGGGACACACTAACATATAGTTTGGAATATGGGTTACACTAAGTAAACAAAATTATACTGTGCAACTCTCTCATATGACAAGTTTACACTGTGGAACTGACTCAATTAACACGGTTACACTGTGGAACTCACTCACATAACAAATTTATACTGTCAATCGCCGGATGTGGATTTGTTTGCTGCCAAATGCCAGATGTGGAATGGTACTCCTGCCAGATACTGAATGTGGAGTGGTTGGCCTGCCAGATGCCAGATTTGGACTGGTCTGCCAGTAAGATGCCGGATTTAGAATTGACTAGATGTGGAATGGTCTGCCAGTAAGATGCTGAATCTGGTATCATCTTCCTGCCATTTGCTGGACATGGACTGCTCTGCCTAACAGATGCCAGATGTGGAATTGTCCATCTGGAAGATGCTGGATGTGGAATGTTCCTCTGACACATTCAGGATTTGGAATGGTACATCTGCCAGATGGTCCTCATGTGAGAATGTGGATGTACAATATAATTCGTGCCAGATGCTAGATGTGGAATTGTCCACCTGCAAGATGTCGGAGGTATAATTGTCCACCTGCGAGTCGCCAGATGTGGAATGTTCCACCTGCCAGATGCCGGAGGTGGAATGGTCCTTCTGTGAGAATCCGGATGTGGAATGGACTTTGTACCAGATGCCGGAGGTGTAATGGTACAGCGGCGAGATGCCGGATGTAGAATGATCTTCTGGACGGATGCCGGATTTGGAATGAAATTCGTGCCAGATGTGAAATGGTATGCTTGTCAGTTGCAGGATGTGGAATGGTCCTCTGCCAGATGCTGGATATGGAATGGTCTGCCTGGCTGATGCTGGAGTGGAATAGACCACCTGCCAGTTGCAGGATGGGGAATGGTTTGCTGCCAGATGCCAGATGTAGAATGGTTTTTTTCTTCCCAGATGCAGGATGTGGAGTGGTCGGCCTGCCAGATGCCAGATGTGGCATTCTCCACCCACTTGATGCCAGATATTGACTAGTCTGCCTGATAGATGCCAGATGTGGACTAGTCTGCCAGCGAGATGTCGCATTTAGAATTGACTACCTGCCAGATGCTGGATGTGGAATTGTCCACCTGGAAGATGCTGGATGTGGAATGTTCCTCTGACACATTCCGGATTTGGAATGGCACATCTGCCAGATGCCGGAGGTGGAATGTTCCTCATGTGAGACTCTGGATGTACAATATAATTCGTGCCAGATGCCAGATGTGGAATTGTATGCTTGCCAGATCCCGGAGGTGGAATTGTCCACTTGCAAAAGCCCAAATGTGGAATGGTCTGCCAGCCAGATGCCAGATGTGGAATGGTCCATCTGCCAGATGCCGGAGGTGGAATGGTCCTTCTGTGAGGAATCCGGATGTGGAATGGACTTCATGACAGATGCTGGATGTGTAATGGTACAGCGGCGAGATGCCAGAGTAGAATTATCTTCTGGACAGATACCGGATGTGGAATGGAATTCGTGCCAGATGCCAGATGTGAAATGGTACAGCGGTGAATTTAAAGTGTGGGACTCACTCACCTAAAAAGGTTGCACTGAGGAACTCACTAACATAACTTTTTCAATATCGAATTTAGCAAAATTACAAGGTTACACTGTGAAACTCAGACACATAACAAGTTTACATGGTGGGAATCACTCACAATAAGGTCACACTGTGTAAATGATTCACAAATCAAGTTAACACTGTGGGACTCACTTACATGAAGTTTACAATATGGGATTCCCTAAGTGAACAAAATTGGACTGTGAAACTCTCTCACATAACAAGTTTACACTCTGGAACTGACTCACATAACAAGGATATTCTGTGGCCTCACTCACCTAAAAAGGTTACACTGAGGAACTGACTAACATCACATTTTCAACATCGAATTTAGCGAAATTAAAAGGTAACACTGTGAAACTCAGACACATAACAAGTTTACACGGTGGGAATCTCACACATAACAATGTCACACAGTCAAACTCACTCTCTACCAATGTTACACTCTGAGGCTCACTAACTAGACAGGTTGACACTGTGGAATTCACTTCCATAACAATGTTAAACTTTCTAACTCACTGACATTACAAGGTCAAATGGTGAGACTCACTCACACTGTGGAACACACTCACCTAAAAAAGTTGCACAGAGGAACTCACTGACATAACATTTTCAATATCGAATTTAGCAAAATTACAAGGTTACACAGTGAAACTCAGACACATAACAAGTTCATATGGTGGGAATCACTGACATAACAAGGTCACACTGTGTAAATTACTCACCTAAAAAGGTTACACTTAGGAACTCACTAACATAATATTTTCAATATTGAATTTAGCGAAAATACAAGGTTACACTGTGAAACTCACCCACATAACAAGTTTACACTGTGGGAATCTCACACATAACAATGTCACACAGTCAAACTCACTCTCTGCCAATGTTACACTCTGAGGCTCACTAACTAGACAGGTTGACACTGTGGAATTAACTTCCATAACCACATCACACTTTCAAACTCTCTCATATAACAAGGTCAAACGGTGGGATTCACTCGCATAACAAGGTCACACTGTGTAAATTACAGAACAAGTTGACACTGTGGGACACACTAACATATAGTTGAGAATATGGGTTTCACAAAGTAAACAAATTATACCGTGCATCTCTCTCACATGACGTTTACACTGTGGAACTCACTCACCTAAAAAAGTTGCACTGAGGAACTCACGAACAAATAATATCGAATTTAGCAAAATTACAAGGTGACACAGTGAAACTCAGACAAATAACAAGTTTACATGGTGGGAATCACTCACATAATAAGGTCACACTGTCTAAATTACTCACACAAGTTTATTCTGTGGGACACACTAACATATAGTTTGGAATATGGGTTACACTAAGTAAACAAAATTATACTGTGCAACTCTCTCATATGACAAGTTTACACTGTGGAACTGACTCAATTAACACGGTTACACTGTGGAACTCACTCACATAACAAATTTATACTGTCAATCGCCGGATGTGGATTTGTTTGCTGCCAAATGCCAGATGTGGAATGGTACTCCTGCCAGATACTGAATGTGGAGTGGTTGGCCTGCCAGATGCCAGATTTGGACTGGTCTGCCAGTAAGATGCCGGATTTAGAATTGACTAGATGTGGAATGGTCTGCCAGTAAGATGCTGAATCTGGTATCATCTTCCTGCCATTTGCTGGACATGGACTGCTCTGCCTAACAGATGCCAGATGTGGAATTGTCCATCTGGAAGATGCTGGATGTGGAATGTTCCTCTGACACATTCAGGATTTGGAATGGTACATCTGCCAGATGGTCCTCATGTGAGAATGTGGATGTACAATATAATTCGTGCCAGATGCTAGATGTGGAATTGTCCACCTGCAAGATGTCGGAGGTATAATTGTCCACCTGCGAGTCGCCAGATGTGGAATGTTCCACCTGCCAGATGCCGGAGGTGGAATGGTCCTTCTGTGAGAATCCGGATGTGGAATGGACTTTGTACCAGATGCCGGAGGTGTAATGGTACAGCGGCGAGATGCCGGATGTAGAATGATCTTCTGGACGGATGCCGGATTTGGAATGAAATTCGTGCCAGATGTGAAATGGTATGCTTGTCAGTTGCAGGATGTGGAATGGTCCTCTGCCAGATGCTGGATATGGAATGGTCTGCCTGGCTGATGCTGGAGTGGAATAGACCACCTGCCAGTTGCAGGATGGGGAATGGTTTGCTGCCAGATGCCAGATGTAGAATGGTTTTTTTCTTCCCAGATGCAGGATGTGGAGTGGTCGGCCTGCCAGATGCCAGATGTGGCATTCTCCACCCACTTGATGCCAGATATTGACTAGTCTGCCTGATAGATGCCAGATGTGGACTAGTCTGCCAGCGAGATGTCGCATTTAGAATTGACTACCTGCCAGATGCTGGATGTGGAATTGTCCACCTGGAAGATGCTGGATGTGGAATGTTCCTCTGACACATTCCGGATTTGGAATGGCACATCTGCCAGATGCCGGAGGTGGAATGTTCCTCATGTGAGACTCTGGATGTACAATATAATTCGTGCCAGATGCCAGATGTGGAATTGTATGCTTGCCAGATCCCGGAGGTGGAATTGTCCACTTGCAAAAGCCCAAATGTGGAATGGTCTGCCAGCCAGATGCCAGATGTGGAATGGTCCATCTGCCAGATGCCGGAGGTGGAATGGTCCTTCTGTGAGGAATCCGGATGTGGAATGGACTTCATGACAGATGCTGGATGTGTAATGGTACAGCGGCGAGATGCCAGAGTAGAATTATCTTCTGGACAGATACCGGATGTGGAATGGAATTCGTGCCAGATGCCAGATGTGAAATGGTACAGCGGTGAATTTAAAGTGTGGGACTCACTCACCTAAAAAGGTTGCACTGAGGAACTCACTAACATAACTTTTTCAATATCGAATTTAGCAAAATTACAAGGTTACACTGTGAAACTCAGACACATAACAAGTTTACATGGTGGGAATCACTCACAATAAGGTCACACTGTGTAAATGATTCACAAATCAAGTTAACACTGTGGGACTCACTTACATGAAGTTTACAATATGGGATTCCCTAAGTGAACAAAATTGGACTGTGAAACTCTCTCACATAACAAGTTTACACTCTGGAACTGACTCACATAACAAGGATATTCTGTGGCCTCACTCACCTAAAAAGGTTACACTGAGGAACTGACTAACATCACATTTTCAACATCGAATTTAGCGAAATTAAAAGGTAACACTGTGAAACTCAGACACATAACAAGTTTACACGGTGGGAATCTCACACATAACAATGTCACACAGTCAAACTCACTCTCTACCAATGTTACACTCTGAGGCTCACTAACTAGACAGGTTGACACTGTGGAATTCACTTCCATAACAACATCACACTTTCAAACTCTCTCAAGGTGAAACGGTGGGATTCACTCGCATAACAAGGTCACACTGTGTAAATTACAGCACAAGTTGACACTGTGGGACACACTAACATATAGTTGAGAATATGGGTTTCACAAAGTAAACAAAATTATACTGTGCATCTCTCTCACATGACGTTTACACTGTGGAACTCACTCACCTAATAAAGTTGCACTGAGGAACTCACTCACCTAAAAAAGTTGCACTGAGGAACTCACGAACAAACAATATCGAATTTAGCAAAATTACAAGGTTACACAGTGTAGAGCTCGTCGAAAGAACCAAAGACTTGTTGATCCAAACCAAGGCTTTTATTAGCAAAAGACCGGAGCTCTTCACAGGTGGCCGACCAGTCCGGAATGATCCGACCTGGCTAGGGACACAACCCTTTAAGGCCCAAACAATAGGTGTGGCTTAGCTCTCAGCCAATCGCTGTAAGCACAGTCTAGATACAGTAACTATATACACTATGTACATTGGTGATAGATCTGTACTATCACATTCACCCCTTCTTGGAGAATTGACCCGGGAAAAAAAAAAAACAAAAACGAGGGAGAGAATGAAAAGGAAGGGGTAGGTCAAGGACTGTAGCGGTCAGGGGGTCTGACCATCCGGCGTGACCGCCGTGGTGCCGGGATTGGGGTCGCTGGAGTGGTGTCACCAGCGGGCTCATCGGGTGCGACTGCTCCGTCACTCAATTCCCCAGTCGTTTTGTCGGCAGGGTGGCCCGAGTCATTGGGGTGCTGTTGGTCCTTCTGTTGCGGCACGGGGCCTGGAGCATAAGGAGTTGGGGGGTTTGCTGGGTCTACCGCGTCCTGAGCTAGGTCCCGCACCGAAACAGTGTCCTCCCGCCCGTCTGGGAACTCCACGTATGCGTAATGTGGGTTCGCGTGGAGTAGAGTCACTCGGTCGACCAAGGGGTCGTTCTTTGAGTGCCGGACGTGGCGTCGCAAAAGGACGGGGCCAGGGACGGTGAGCCATGCCGGTACAGTGGTTCCCGATTCGGATTTCCTCGGGAAAAGGAACATCCTTTCGTGGGGGGTGGCATTTGTTGCAGTACATAGGAGGGAGCGGATGGAGTGTAAGGCACTAGTGAGAACCTCCTGCCAGTGAGAGGTGGGGAGACCTTTAGACCGGAGAGCCAGTGTAACCGCTCTCCATATGGTGGCATTCTCCCTCTCGACCTGGCCATTACCGCGTGGGTTATAGCTCGTGGTCCTGCTTGAAGCAATACCACACTCCAGAAGGTACTGTTGCAGCTCTGCACTCATGAATGAGGACCCCCTATCACTGTGGATGGAATTGGGGTACCCGAAGATGGTGAAAATACTGTGAAGGGCCTGTATCACTGAGGTGGCAGTGGTGTCTGGGCAGGCCACAGCGAATGGGAAGCGGGAGTATTCGTCGATGGCCGTAAGGATGTAGGTATTACGGTTGGTCGATGGTAGGGGTCCCTTAAAGTCTACGCTAAGACGCTCGAAGGGGCGGGTGGCTTTGATGACGTGGGAGTTATCCGGACGGAAGAAGTGGGGCTTGCATTCGGCGCACACCGAACAGGCTCGGGTCATGGAGCGGATCTCCTCAACTGTGTAGGGTAAGTTGCGCGCCTTGACAAAGTGAGCAAACCTAGTGACCCCTGGATGACAGAGCGCCTCATGGAGTTTCCGTAGTCTGTTCATCTGTATGCTGGCGCACGTCCCCCTGGAGAGCGCGTCAGGCGGGTCGTTGAGCTTACCAGGCCGGTACAGGATGTCATAGTTAAAGGTGGAGAGTTCGATTCTCCATCTGGCGATTTTGTCGTTTTTTATCTTACCACGCTGGGTGTTGCTGAACATGAAGGAGACCGCGCGTTGATCAGTCAACAGTGTAAAGCGCCTCCCAGCGAGGTAATGTCTCCAACGACGTACCGCTTCAACTATGGCCTGGGCCTCCTTCTCGATCGAGGAGTGTCTACTCTCCGGACCCTGGAGGGTTCTGGAGAAGAAGGCTACAGGCCGACCGGCCTGGTTCAAGGTGGATGCCAGGGCGAAGTCGGATGCATCGCTCTCGACTTGAAACGGGACAGACTCATCGATCGCGTGCAGCGTCGCAGCAGCGATGTCAGATTTGATTCGATCGAAAGCCGCTGTGGCTTCGGTCGAGAGGGGAAAAGAGGTGGTCTTGATAAGAGGACGTGCCTTGTCGGCGTAGTTTGGAACCCATTGGGCGTAATAAGAGAAAAGGCCCAGGCAGCGTTTGAGAGCTTTCTGGGTATGTGGGGGGGTAAGTCCATTAAGGGACGCATGCGGTCAGGATCTGGCATGACTATCCCGTTTTCCACCACACAACCTAGAATAGCGAGTCGTGTGGTCCGGAAAACACACTTGTCCAAATTGTAAGTCAGGTTTAGCTGACGGGCAGTTTGAAGAAATTTGTCTAGGTTGGCGTCATGGTCCTGCATGTCGTGGCCACAGATGGTGATATTGTCCAGATACGGGAAGGTAGCGGTTAGCCCGTTCTGGTCCACCATCCTGTCCATTTCCCGCTGGAAGACCGCGACACCATTTGTGACCCCGAATGGTACCCTGAGAAATTGATATAGCCGCCCATTCGCTTCAAAGGCCGTGAATGGTCGGTCCTCGCAGCGGATCGGGAGCTGGTGGTAGGCCGAACGTAGGTCAATAGTGGAGAAAATGCGGTACTGGGCGATCTGGTTCACCACATCCGTGATGCGTGGCAGGGGGTACGCATCCAGGAGTGTGAAGCGGTTAATGGTCTGGCTATAGTCGACCACCATCCGTAGTTTTTCCCCATTCTTGACAACCACCACCTGGGCTCTCCAGGGGCTTGAACTGGGTTCGATGATGCCCTCATCCAGCAATCTACGCACCTCACTCCTAATGAATTGCCTGTTTTCGTAACTATATTGCCGACTTTTGGTGGCCACAGGCTTCCAGCCAGGGGTGAGGTTTGCGAAGAGTGCTGGCGGGGCAATCCGGAGTGTGGAAAGGCCGCAGGATTGGCCCCGGGGCACGGGGGCGGGTTGCTCGGGTGCTTCGGGAGTGGGGCGATGGCAGACCGAGAGGGGGGCGTGGGGTCCCCCAAAGTGTAGGGACACCGTTTGGAACTGACACTGGAAGTCTAATCCCAGCAACACTGGGGCGCACAATTGGGGAAGGACGAATAATTTAAAGTGGGTGACCGTCACGCCCTGTACTTCCAGCGTGGCGATGCAATACCCCTTTATCCCAGTCGAGTGCGACCTCGTCGCTAATGAGATCCTCTGGGTAGTGGGGATAATGTCAAGTCCCCAACGGAGGGCCAGATCTGGCTGGATAAAACTGTCAGTTGACCCAGAGTCAAATAAGCAATTGGTGTAGTGTCCATGCACTTTAATCAGTTCCATTGCTCTGGTGAGGGGATGAGAGCATTGCTGGTTTAATGTTATTGAAGCAGTTGACAGGCGAGTTTTGCGCGATGACGTCACGCAACGGGATGACGTCACACAACGGGATGACGTCACACAACGGGATGACGTAGTCAACGCTCGAGGAGAAGGTTGGAGAACCTCCCGGAAGTGCTGTTGTGGCAGGTGAATGGTAAGTAGTGGGGTTTGTAGTTGCTCGTGATCGGTGGTCGGGCCCTGGCGGTCGTCAGCGATGGACGCTAGGGTGAGCACCTGGTTGGCCGCGGGGGTGGCTGCGGCGGCGGTAGCGTCGGCCCCGGGGGTGTCTGTGGCGGCAGCAGCAGCGGCGGTAGCGTCGGCCCCGGGGGTGTCCGTGGCGGCGGCAGCAGCGGCTGTAGCGTCGGCCCCGGAGGTGTCCGTGGCGGCGGCAGCAGCGGCGGTAGCGTCGGCCCCGGGGGTGTCTGTGGCGGCGGCGGCAGCAGCGGCGATAGCGTCGGCCCCGGGGGTGGCTGTGGCGGCGGCAGCAGCGGCGGTAGCGTCGGCCCCGGGGGTGTCCGTGGCGGCGGCAGCAGCGGCGGTAGCGTCGGCCCCGGGGGTGGCTGTGGCGGCGGCAGCAGCGGCGGTAGTGTCAAGTGTTCCGCACGGGGGCGAGAGGCAGGCCATCACCATGGTTGCGACGGTGGGTTGCCCCTTCCGGGTTCGGCGTCTCCGTGACGTCAGGCGTTGCCGTGCAGGGGAGCCCTCGCTCTCATTGGACGAGAGCTCTGGGGAAGAAGAGTTTGAATGGGATAGTGGCGGTTGAGCTTCACACGAGGCACTGTGTTTGCTGGCGGCCATTTTAGACCTACAGACTGCAGCAAAGTGGCCCTTTTTAAGGCACTTCTGGCACCTGGCTTTTCTTGCTGGGCACTGGGACCTGCTGTGCTTGTCCCTCCCGCAGAAATAACATTTCGGGTTCGCACGGGGCAGGGTAGCAGCAGCCGACAGGCCGTCAGGGGTAGGGTAGAAGGGCACTTTACTCACATCAGAACGAGGGGTCCAGTCCCTAGAGAGCTCGGTGGACTTTAAGGCTGCATCCTCCATTGTGATTGCAATCCGGGCCACGTCCTCTAGTTTTTCTACCCCTTGTTCGAGCAAACGCAGCCTCACTTCGTTTGATCGGAGCCCGGCCACATAGGCATCCCGGACGAGGTCGCTAGTGATCTCGGCAGCAGTTTTGTCCACACAGTTACAGTCCTTGCCCAATGCCTTTAATACTTGTAAATATGCCCTGCTGGACTCGCTGGGCTGTTGTTTCCTCGACGCAAGCATGAGCCGGGCATGAACTCTGTTCACCGGTTGATCATACAGTTCTTTCAGTACCTTTATGGCTGCGGTGTAAGTGGTCTCATCCTGGATGTTCTCGTAGACTCTCAAGGACACCATAGACAGCAATGCTGTTAGACGCTGGTTATCCTCCTCTACCTGAATGAATCTCAGGAAGTTTTCAAAGTTCAGCAGCCAGAACTTAAAGGCTTTGAAGGCTGTAGCTGACTGTGGGTCGATATCAAGTTTTTCTGGCCGAGTTAAACGCTCCATCCCTTTCAAAAAAAATTCTTTTTGCTAATAAAATTGTAGAGCTCGTCGAAAGAACCAAAGACTTGTTGATCCAAACCAAGGCTTTTATTAGCAAAAGACCGGAGCTCTTCACAGGTGGCCGACCAGTCCGGAATGATCCGACCTGGCTAGGGACACAACCCTTTAAGGCCCAAACAATAGGTGTGGCTTAGCTCTCAGCCAATCGCTGTAAGCACAGTCTAGATACAGTAACTATATACACTATGTACATTGGTGATAGATCTGTACTATCACACCCATATTTGCCAATCGATTACAATATTCAGAACCATTTCCCACCTTTGTCTCATCTTAAGAACTCCTCATTTAAAAGTTCCTCCTTGTAATAAAGAGGACATCATAGAAGTAAATTTTTTAACAATTCCTCTTTATAAGGAATTTCTATTTCAGTACAACATGGTTGGCCCTAACTTATCCTTCAAATATGCTCTTATTTGGAAATAGCAAAAAAGAATGCTATGAGTTATATATTTATTTCTCAGTTGCTCAAATTACATTAATTGATCCCTTTCATTACTATCTTCAACATTCATAATCCCCTTACAAACCATCTATCCAAAAATTGATGATCCTTTGAAAAAGATATGAGGATTTTGAATCAAAGCTATTCTGGGTGCTGTACATCCACTTACACCAATTTCATCATTTATTTTATTCCATATATGTATCAAAAATGGTGTATCTCTATCACCAACCATTAATTTCGATTCCCACTTGTATATAAATTCTTCTGCTTTTCTCTATCTTATTTTATTTGATGGTAATTTTTCCCTTTCAAAAAAAGAAGCAAAATATCTCATTTGAGCTGCTCAATGACAATTTTTTAAAAATTAGGAAGCTGTGGTCCTCTCAATGCAGAATTTGCATTGGTTCAATAACATGGGATTCAATTAGAAATGGGTTAACGTAACATAAAACCACTATGCAGACTGTTTTCTAAGAATAGAATACCAGAGTAGGGTTGTCTAGGTCTTCCGCAAGATAAAGATCACAAGATGTAGGCCCATTGAGTGTGTTCCACCATTTTTCCACAGCCCCACTGCCCAGCTTTCTCTCCATAACCCTTGATTCCTTGACTAATCAAATACCTCTCAATCTCTGCCTGAAATACACCCAATGACCTCAGTTCCACGATTCACGACCCGCTGACAAAATAAATTTTTCCACATCTGTTTTATATTGACACCCATTTATGCTGAAATTATGCTCTCTTGTCCTCAAATCTCCTACCATGGGAAACTTCTTTGCCATATGTACTCTGTCCAGGCCTTCCAGCATTTCAAATGCCTCTGAGGTCCCCCTTAGATTAATTTAATTTTGTGAGGCGTACTTTAGAGACCAAATATTTGGGCTTTTAATGGTGACCTATTTAAATGAACAAAATCTGATTAGAATTCATTTATGGAAAGTTTGGAAGTTGCCACAAAAAAAACGGAGCATCTAAATTAGATGTTGTAATGAAGAGAAATGAACAATACAATGAGCCTTGTGTCATAGTATCTGACTCAGTCTATCGTACATCACCGTTAAACCTTCTCCTCACTGTGAACCTGATGCCACGGTATCTCCCTTAATCTACCATCCATCCCCATTAACCTTCTCCCCACTGTGAACGCGGTATCTCCCGCTGATAATTGTACATCACTGTTATATCTACTCCATACTCTGAAATCTGTGTCACAGTATCGGTCTCCATCTACTGTACATTCCCATTAACATTCTCCCTATTGTGAACTTGGTGTCACAGTATCAAACACAGTTTATCGTACATTACTGTTCAACTGTATGACGGATGTGAACCCAGTGTCCCAATATTTGACACAGTTTATCGTTCATCACTGTTAAAACTTATTCCCTCTGTTCACCTGGTGTCACAGTATCCATCTCAATTTACCATACATCACCGTTCATCCTTCTCCCCACTGTGAACCTGGGGTCACAGTATTTGACACAGTTTATCGTTCATTACTGTGAAACCTTCTCGCACTGTGAACCTAGGGTCAAAGTATCTTGCACAGTTTATCGTCCAGCAGTGATTGACCTTCTCCCCATTGTGAATCCGGTTTCACAGTATCTGCCTCTGTCTTCCGTTCATCACCATTAAACCACTCCCCACACTGAATCCGGTGTCACAGTATCTCATGGAGTTTATAGTATCTGTCTCAATCTGCCATACATCACCATTAAACCATCTCCCCACAGTGAACCCGGTGTCATAATATCTGGAACTGTTTATCGTGTATCACTGTTAAACATTCTCATTACTGTGAACCCAGTGTCACAGTATCTGACATAGTTTATTGTACATCAATGTTGAACCTTCTCCCCACTGTGAACCTGGTATCATAGTATATGCCAGAGTTTATTATACATCACCATTAAAACTTCATAATATTGTGAACATCATGTCACAGTATTGCCACAGTTTATCATACATCACTGTTCATCCTTCTCCCCACTGTAAATCCATTGTTTCTCTATCTGCCACAGATTATCGTACATCGCCATTAAACCTCTTTCCCCTTTGAACCTTCTGTCAAAATATCTGCTACACATAATCCTACACTCTTAAATCCATAACAAATGGATATCAGGTGTCACAGTACCTGGGACTGTTTATCGTACTGTTAAATCTTCCACCACTGTGAACTCAATGTCACAGTATCTGTCTCACTCTAACGAACATCATAAAACCTTCTCCCCACTGTGAACCTGGTGTCTCTGCATCTGCCATAATGTATCATATATCACTGTTAAACCTACTCACTACTGTGTACCTGGTGTGAAAAGTATCTGTCAAAGTGTACCATACATCCTCATTAAACATTCTCCCCACTGTGTAACTGGTGTCACAGTATCTGCCTCAGTCTGCCATACATCACCATTAAACCTTCTCCTTACTGTGAACCTGGTTTTACAGTACCTGACACAGTTTATCATACAGCACTTTTAAACTTTCTCCCCTCCTTGTACCTGGTGTTACAGTATCTGACACAGTTTATTGTACATCACTTTTTAACCATTTCGCTACTGTGAACCCAGTGTCACAAAATATGCCTGAGTCTACCGTCTATCACCATTAAACCATTTCTCCACTTTAAACTCGAAGTCACCGTATCCACCAAAGTTTATCGCACATCACCATTAAAACTTCTCACCACTGTGAAACCTTTGTCACAGGATCTGTCTAACTCTACTGAACATCACCGTTAATCCTTCTCCCCACTATGAGACCCTTGTTACTGTATTTGGCACAGTTATTGTACATCACTTAAACCCTCTCAACACTGTGTACCTGGTATCATAATATCTGCTTCACTCTACAGTACATCACTGTTAAACCAACTGTCAAATTGGAGTCACTGTATCTGGCAGGAAGACCATTCCACTTCTGGCTTTTAACAGGAAGACCATTCCACATCATGAATCTGACAGGCAGAACATTCCACATCTGGCTTCTGGCAGGGTGACCATTTGACATCCGGAATCTGGCAGGTGGACAATATCACATCTGCCAAATGTCATGAAGCTAATTCCACATGCGGCATCTTGCAGACGGAACATTTTACATCTGCCATCAGGCAGGCAGCCCATTCCACAAATGGCATATTCCTGGTGGAGCTTTCAAAATCTGGCATCTAGCAGGTAGACCATTCCACATATGGCATTTGCCAGAAAGACCATTCCACATCTGACAGGGGGAACATTCCACATCTGGCAACTGCCTGAAGACCACTACACAGCTGGCATCTGGCATGAGGACCATTCCACATCCAGCATATAGTTCGCATACCATTCCACATGCTGTATCTTGCAGCTGGACCATTCCACATCCAGCCTCTAGCAAGTTTACCATACCCCATCTGGCACCTGTCAGGTGGACCAGTTCAAATCTGGCATCAGGCAGGTTGACTACTCCACATCCAGCATCTGACAGGACTACTATTCCACATCTGGCAGAAAACCATTCCACATCTGGCAACTGGCAGGTGGACCATTCCATATCCAGCATCTGACACGAAGTCCATTCAACTTCCAGCATCTGGCACGAATTCCATTCCACATCTGGCATCTGTCCAGAAGTTCATTCTACATCCGGCATCTGGCCGGTGAACCATTACACATCCAGCAGCTGGCAGATGGACCATTCCATGTCTGGCATTTTACAGGGGGACCATTGCATATCTGGCATCTGTTAGGTAGACGTTTCCATATCCAGCAAATGGCAGGAAGCTGATACGACATTTGACATCTGACAGGCAGACCATTCCACATCCGGCATCTGGCAAGTGGTCCATTCCAAATCCGGCATCTCGCAGGTACACAATTCCACATCTGGCATCTGTCAGGCAGACTAGTCAATATCTGGCATCAAGTGGGTGGATATTACCACATCTGGCAGGCCGACACTCCACATCCTGCATCTGGGGAAAAAGAAACATTCCACATCTGGCATCTGGCAGGTGGTCTATTCCACTCCAGCATCAGCCAGGTAAACCATTCCATATCCATCATCTGGCAGAGGATCATTCCACATCCTGCAACTGACAAACATACCATTTCACATCTGGCATCTGGCACGAATTCCATTCCACATTCGGCATCTGTCCAGAAGATCATTCTACATCCTGCATCTCATCGGTGTACCATTACACATCTGGCACAAAGTCCATTCCACATCCGGATTCTCACAGAAGGACCATTCCACCTCCGGCATCTGGCAGGTGGACCATTCCACGTCTGGCATCTCGCAGGGGGACGATTCCACATCCAGCATTTTGCAGGTGGACAATTACACCTCAGCAATTCCGCGCCACATTGGCCCTTCCCCTATATGGTTACATTCCCTGGTGGCTGCCACTGACGAGTGTATCCTATGTTGGCCGGTACAGCCCTTAATATTAGCCAATGGGTATTTGCATTTGGAATTCAGACTATTACTTAAAGACTAGTGGTGGGTCGGGCTAAGTGGGATCCTGTGATGGTGCCTCCCCCCCCCTAAAACCAGTATGCATTCCACAATATCGTATCGCTGGAGGGCAGGAAGAGATTACTGCCACCATCAATGCTTTACAAGAAGAAGGAGTAGTGAGGCCCTCAACATTGCCCTTTAATAGCCCTGTTTGGCCAGTGCAGAAGTCAGATGGCTCCTGGAGGATGACAGTTGATTTTTGTTTCTTGAACAAACATGCCCCGCCACTTGCTTCGGCAGTTCCGGACATTGTCACCCTTATTGAAAACATTGCTACTAGGAACTCAGGAATATGTTATGCTGTCATTGATCTCGCTAACGTCTTCTTCAGTATTCTTATAGACGAGGTCTCACAGGATCAGTTCACCTTTACCTGGAGAGGACGTCAGTATACCTTCACCCACCTCCCTCAGGGCGATGTACACTCTCCCACTACTTGCCACAGCCTAATTGTCCGTGATTTGGAGACGGTGCCAGTATCGCCTTCCCTCTCAATTCACCATTATATTAATGATGTGATGATCCAAGGGGCCACGGAAGAAATGGTACAGAAAGCATTAAAAGAGGACGCCTGGTTTACTGATGGTAGCAGCCGCTGGGTGAAAGGAAAGCAGAAGTGGAAGGCGGTGGCTTACCATCCCTGGTCAGGAACTCACTTATTGGAGGAGGGGGATGGTGGCTCCAGTCAATATGCTGAGTTGAAGGCGGTCACTTTACCACTAGACCCCCATGATCACCCTCTTCACTTGTTCACTGATTCCTGGGCTATGGCTAATGGACTAGTGGTATGGATGTCTGATTGGCAAAAGAATGACTGGCTGGTACATGACCGCTCAGTATGGGGAAAACAGTTGTGGCAGCTATTGTGGGACGCTTCCCATCATCGTGAAATAACCGTATATCACGTTGACGCCCATACCAATGAGACGACGAACATGGAACAACATAATGCAGTATCAGATCAGCTTGCCACTATCAGCCACGCCGATACCGTCCCCCTGGCTCGATGGGCACATGAACAGAGTAGCTATTTGGGGGAGAAGGGATCAGCTATGTGGCCTGTACACATGCCTTACCCATCCATCAGAACAATGTCCGCATGGTCGAGCGGACATGCCCAGCATGCCAGCTTTTGAAGTCCCGCACTGTTCCTCCTCGTCTGCATGGTCGAATAAGACAGGGAGCTCACTCACCTGCAGTCTGGCAAATTGATTACATAGGCCCAATGCCAGATTGTATGGGTAAACGTTACGTCCTAGTAATGATTGACACCTTTTTGCTTTTCCCACCAAGACGGCTGACCAAGCTAGCACTATCCAAGGACTAAACCATTAAATTTCTTGTTATGATGTACCAGAAGTAATTCAGTCTGATAATGGCTCGCACTTCTCCGGGAAGGCAATCTGTGATTGGGCAGCTGACAACAGTATCTTATGGGTCCTTCTTTCTTTGGCTTGGCTTCGCGGATGAAGATTTATGGAAGGGTAGTGTCCACGTCAGCTGCAGGCTCATTTGTGGCTGACAAGTCTGATGCGGGACAGGCAGACACGGTTGCAGCGGTTGCAAGGGAAAATTGGTTGGTTGGGGTTGGGTGTTGGGTTTTTCCTCCTTTGTCTTTTGTCAGTGAGGTGGACTCTGCGGTCTTCTTCAAAGGAGGTTGCTGTCCGCCGAACTGTGAGGCGCCAAGATGCAGGGTTTGAGGCAATATTATCCCACTGGTGGTGGTCATGTGGCAGGCACTAAGAGATTTCTTTAGGCAGTCCTTGTACCTCTTCTTTGCTGCACCTCTGTCACAGTGGCCAGTGGAGAGATTGCCATATAACACGATCTTGGGAAGGCGATGGTCCTCCATTCTGGAGACGTGACCTACCCAGTGCAGTTGGATCTTCAGCAGCGTGGATTTGATGCTGTTGGCCTCTGCCATCTCGAGTACTTTGATGTTGGAGATGAAGTCGCTCCAATGAATGTTGAGGATGGAGCGGAGACAACGCTGGTGGAAGCATTCTAGGAGCCGTAGGTTATGCCGGTAGAGGACCCATTATTAGGAGCCGAACAGCAGTGTGGGTATACAACGGCTCTGTATACACTAATCTTTGTGAGGTTTTTCAGTTGGTTGTTTTTCCAGACTCTTTTGTGTAGTCTTCCAAAGGCGCTATTTGCCTTGGCGAGTCTGTTGTCTATCTCGTTGTCGATCCTTGCATCCGATGAAATGGTGCAGCTGAGATAGGTAAACTGGTTGACCGTTTTGAGTTTTGTGTGCCCGATGGAGATATGGGGGGGCTGGTAGTCATGGTGGGGAGCTGGCTGATGGAGGACCTCAGTTTTCTTCAGGCTGACTTCCAGGCCAAACATTTTGGCAGTTTCCGCAAAACAGGACATCAAGCGCTGAAGAGCTGGCTCTGAATGGGCAACTAAATTGGCATCGTCTGCGAAGAGTAGTTCACGGACAAGTTGCTCTTGTGTCTTGGTGTGAGCTTGCAGGCGCCTCAGATTGAAGAGACTGCTATCCGTGCGGTACCAGATGTAAACAGCGTCTTCATTGTTGAGGTCTTTCATGGCTTGTTTCAGCATCATGCTGAAGAAGATTGAAAAGAGGGTTGGTGCCAGAACGCAGCCTTGTTAATGGAGAAGGGTTCAGAGAGCTCTTTGCTGTATCTGACCCGACCTTGTTGGTTTTCGTGCAGTTGGATAACTTATGGGTCCACCATATTCCTTATTACTCACAGGATGCCGGGTTAGTTGAATGAATGCATTGTTTACTGAAGGAACAAATTTGTTTGTTAACACCACTGGGGACCCTGAAGGGGTGGTGCCATGTGCTGCAGCAGGCCGTCCATAATTTGAATCATCGCCTTTCCACCGACTTCTTCACGCTTCTGAACTACAGCCTATTCCAGAGGAAAAACAGTCATTGCCCCCCATTCCCGAGCTAGAGAATGTCGGACAAAAGGTATGGGTGACACCATCAGGTATTGGCCCTCCTGTAAAAGGAGAAATAGTGACACCTGCCCAGGGTAACACTCAGTGGATAGCTATTGAGGGACAGGATGGTTTAGTTTGTTTAAATACCGAACGCTTATGGCACTGTGAGTGACATATGTCAGGCTTCTTTGTTCCAGGTCCTCCATCTTGTGCTCCTGCTGATCTGGCTTAACCGGTGCTTTGATGCCAGCAATTGGATTTGTAATGTCGAGGACATTCCGAGGGAGTTGCCCGTGGGGGACACGGCCCGATGTATCCACTAATATATCGGATATTGTTAAGCATGTTTCAAAATCTGTTGGTGAGCTTCAGCGTCTGGGTCTTGTGGCCCACAAGGATAGTTTGAGCTTGATTGGAACCCTTTTTCATGGTGAGCTGGTCCATTTGGTGGATTGGGCCACATTATTCTCCGTTGGTTGTCGCATTTTTGCTTGTTTTTGTGATTATCATAGTTTTAGTTTCTCTTTTTCACTCCTTCTGTACTCAAATGCTTGTAAGGTCTCGTAAGTGACAGGCTGCGACCAAGGGGTGGAATGTAATGGAAGATTTAAACCGTGTTTTTTATTTTTGCAGCCTTTGCTCCTGCAAGGCAGAGAACCAGCTTGTTGCATATGAATTAGTAGACATTATCTAAATTTACACTATGGGGCCCAGGGATGCATATGAATCAGTAGACATTATCCAACTTCCACCATGAGGCCCAGAGATGCAGTTGTCTTTTGTTGGTCGCAGACTGTCAGGAGACCTTGAAGATAATTAAATCATTTGTTCGAAGAGATAAGATCTGAAGTAAACAACTTTTGGGTAATATAAGCCATGGTCCCACTGCTTAAAGAGTCCCTCTTTGAGACTCTCCAAGAGGTGGCAACATCTCTCAGCAAGAAGAAGAACTTCAAGATTCCAACCAACGTCCCGGTCCGGGGAGGTGGAGAAGCTGCTACCGGCGCCCAGACAACCTACTACAAGTGTGCAGTCGTCGCCTCGCTTTGGCGGTTGGGACCAGTCCAGGCATTGATAAGTATAATTGGGAAGGGCTTGCATTTTGTAGTGTGAATTCAGCTAGCTATTTAATAATAAAGACTTGTATAAACTGAACTGCTCTCGGTGTGTATGTGTGTATGTGTGTGTATGTGTTTATTTTCTTTCGGTAGCTCAAACACTGTGACCAATCTAAAAAGAACAAAATGAGAGGAATAAGTTTACCCAAGACAACGGGCATGTGGATGTAAGAGAACAGAAGGCAAGGGGTGTGGTACAGGTAAGGGTTAGTTTGTTGTGGAGAACATTTACAAAGGTCAGTACAGCCTTTATGGGATAAAGGGCCTGTACTGGGCAACAATGGTTGAAGTTATAATGGATGCGGAAGCTCTGGGAAGGGGTAAGGGAGGGACTGGCCAGGAAGTCTGCAGATTCTGGGGCCGAGGGCAATGCACAAACATGCTGTGGAAACTCATGGATAGTTTTGTGAGGAGCAGGTCTTGCTTCATGAGTCAAATTGAGTTTTTCGAGGAGGTGTCAAAGGAAATAGATGAAGGTAAAGGTGTATATGGGCTGCACATGGATTTTAGTAAGGTGCTTGACAAGGTCCCCACGGTGGCCTCATTCAGAATGTCGGGAGGCATGGGATGCATGGAGCCTTGGCTGTGTGGATTCAGAATTGGCTTGTCTGCAGAAAACAGAGGGTAGTAGTAGATGGAACAATGACTAGCGGCGCTCCAAGTTGATCTACTCTGGGACCCCAGCACTTTGTGATTTTTATGAATGATGATGAGTGGAAGGGTGGGTACGTCAGCAGATGACACAGACCTGCACACTGCCAGATGACCAAAATGCAGACATGCGTGAAGACATTACCTTGGACAATGAGGATTTGGAGGTGTTCCAGAAGGCCAAGAACGCACTGGCCAACATCACTCTTCCATTAGACGCCAGGCCAAAGACACCCACCACTCTCACAGTAGACTCTTCCAGCACAGCAGTAGGGGGTGCACTGGAGCAATTCATCGAAGGGCAATGGCAGCCCCTTTCCTTCTTTAGCAGACACCTCTGGCCACCTGATCTCAACTACAGCGTCTTTGACTGAGAGCAATTGGTACTGTACCTGGCAGTCAGGCACTTCAGGTATTTTTGGAAGGTAGACAATTCAGGATGTTCATGGACCAGAAGTCATTAACTTTTGCCTTCCATAAGGTGTTGGACCCGTGATCGGCCAGGCAGCAGCAGCTCCTCTCATGAATCTGAGTTCACTACAGACATTCAACACATTTTGTGTGATGCACTGCCCCACCCCACAACCAAGTCTGTCCAGGCCCTGTCCCAGGGAATCGACTATTTAGCCCAAGGCAGGGGACAGCAGGAAGACCCTGAGATACTTGCATTCAGGACAGCAGTTTCCAGGCTCAGGCTGGAGGATGTTGACCTCGACCCTGGTAAGTAGATGCTCCTCTGTGACATTCCAATGGAAACCCCGCCTCATCGTGCTGACCACATGGTGATGGCAGGTTTTCGATGAGTTGCACAACCTGACGCACCCAGCCATCAGAACTTTCAAAATGGTGGTCAGTAGGATTGTCTTGCTGAGCCTCCGGAAACAGGTTGTCACGGGGCCAAGATCTGCACACTCTGCCAGATGACCAAAATGCAGAATACGTGAAGGCACCATCCCCAGACATTCGAGTCAGCACCACGTAGGTTCAGCCATGTCTACATTAACATTGTAGGGTCACTACTAGCCTCCCGCGGGGCAAGTTATCTTCTCACCATGATTGCCTGCTCCATGAGGTTCACCGAGGAGGTCCAGCTGTCTGACACAACCACTTGTGTCCTCCATTAAATTGGAAGCAGTAATAAATATGAAGGAGTGATTGATAATATATAGTCTCCCTTGTAGTTTGGGTGCAATGTATTTCTTGAGATCAGAGGAATCCAGGAGCCAGGACAGAGTGATCCTGTGTTTCCCAAGGATTTGATAGTTGGGTTAGTAGAAAGTGGAAGGGCCGAAGGGTTTACTGCTCCTTCGACTGCCTCTCTTTTCTGTCTTGCGA
This sequence comes from Narcine bancroftii, assembly GCF_036971445.1. Classification (NCBI taxonomy): domain Eukaryota; kingdom Metazoa; phylum Chordata; class Chondrichthyes; order Torpediniformes; family Narcinidae; genus Narcine; species Narcine bancroftii. The sequence goes on along the minus strand of NW_027211900.1, from coordinate 1,212,885 downwards.
TGCTGATTGGGTGCGACTGTGTGTTCCATCGCTCGCTGATTAGTTGCTTCAATTGCACGAGCCAATGGACTGATTCGGTGAGGCCGCTTTTGGATTGGACGCTGAAGGGCGGATTCGCGGGCTGATTGGCTCTTGCTGTGAGGAGGCGGGACGTTGGCGGTGGCGTCGTCAGCTCGGGGTCCGTCGCGTCGCCGAGGGCGCTAACGGGAAGAAGTTGGCAGCGGCGCCGGGACCTTCCTCAGCCGCGCGGTCCAGAGAAAGCGGGCGACCCGCAGCCCGATGGGCCCCACCGTTGAGCGGCCGGTACCGACGTGGTGTTTGGGTGGAGCCGAGGCGTCGGTGCGAGGCCTGATGGCGCCAACAGGGCGAGGCCGGAGGCCGCGGGGTAACTGGCAGCGGGTGGGGGGGGGGGGGGAGGGGAGGGGCAAGAAGGAGATTTGCACGTCTTTGGATGGCGCATGCGCGATGGGTTCGCCACTTGGCGTTCGGTTCGCGCATGTGCGATTGATACGCATGTGCCAAATGACGGCCCTAAGCGAACCCTTTGGGCAAGCGCCAACTGATGACTCGCGCATGCGCACAGAAATTAAGATGGCTGCCCCCAGCCGATGGACCCCGAGACACTGAGTCACAAATTCAATCCGCACATTTTGGGTCTTTCGTTCCCTGTGTCTCTGTTCTCGTTTGTCAAACCATTTGATTTTAAAAATAGGCTCTAAGACTTCAGGCACCGCACACGGGGAAAACTCCGACTTGCGACCATTGTGAGATCTGACTGATCCTTCAGTGTCCATGACGGTCGCAGGTCGGGGAGGGCCGTCTTGGACTGTCCGAGTGTTGCTCCGATTTCGCTTTTTTTTTGCTCGCCCGGTCGCTTGGCGTGCTACAATCTCAGTGTTTATAAGGGGGAAATTCTTTTAATGTTTCATTTACTTTTGTTACATAATTCTTCCTAGATTATCTGTGTAACATTGAAGGTTATGGGTTTTCATGAACAGCAATCATGATTTTACTCATAATTTGATGACGAAATGGATGGGAAACTTTTTGCTAATACTCCATGTGAATTGAAATAAAAATGAAGTGACAAACTTAGGAAGGTTTGTTTACCCTTCTTTTAAAGCAGGATGTCCAGATGATTTTCATGTTGCTTGTTGAATTAAAATGTGATTTGTCTGTTCTTAATGGCAGCTACCATATTGGCATTGCAAGGAAAGATGGGAAATGGGTCAGGTCCTTGGTGGTCCCAGTAATGCAATGGAGAAAGATGTCACAGGGCTGAATGTGGTTTAGGGAGAGAGAAGGTATTAATTTTTAGGAAACATATGTGGCCAGCCACCTATCAATATTTTTTCTGAAATAGAAACTCCTGCTGGTAGAAGCCATTTCCTGCTTTGAACAGGCCCAATGTGATTATCTAAGCAAATATTGTTTCGAGCCCAAAGGACCCCAAAACCCAGCAGCAATAGACATTCACCAAGACAGGTGGTTTTTAAAACAGAAGTTATTTTTAATCAACTTTAAACATGGAAATAGAATGAAACTTTAACTTAACTCTATACTTAACTAACCCAAATTAACCCCCTTCAAATTCTAAGCGCACATATTTGTAATGTGTTTAAATTTTATGAAAAGTTGTTTGGTTCACAGTTCAATCTCACTTCTCCTTCTTCCAAGTTCTCTGGATGCAGGCAATTCTTCTGCTGTGCACATAATTGATCATGTATAAATTTCACCAGGTTTTGGTGCTCGAAAGGTAAATGTTTACCGCTCAGGAAGGTTCTTGTAGGGTTTGCAGAGAGTGATTTGTTGTTCCAGGATTTCCACAACTGAGGTACCACCATTAGTCACGTCAATGTCTCGCTGATGAAACTTGCCCCGTCAGGGTTTTCCAGATGGTAACTTCTTTCTTTCAGTGACCACAGAGTTCCATTTCTCTTATTCCAAACAACAGGAGTTCTTTCTTCTGCTCAAGCTGTGGTTAGGTAAACAAAACCGGTGAGTGACTTTCCTGTAAGCACCCTGCAGAAAGGTACTTGTAGTCATCCTGGCTCCATTTCCAAACAATGGTCATTCATTTTATTACATCAGTTCAGTTAACACCTACTTGTGTATGTGCATCAATATTTCTTCAGTCTTTCAAATAAAATCTGTTTTAAAAGGTATGTATGTATGTTTGTAACCTACACTAAATCTTATCAAAATCGCAAATATTACCAAATTCTCCAAATATATTTATTCATTACAATATCACGTAAGGAGCAACTGGGTCGATGAACTGCCTTGGGTTCTATTAGGAGTATGAACAGCTCCAAAAGAAAATCTGTCTGCATCATCTGTAGAATTGATGTTTCGTCTGGCCCTTATGGTTCCAGAAGATATTCACTTCAGAAACAATTCAGACATGGACATCCTTCAACAACTCCGCAAGGGTATTGCTAACAGCAAACCATCCTCTACCAACTGGCATGGCAAAACTAGGCAACAAGTCCCCCAATCACTATTAAACACTGAATTTGTATTTGTACGAAGACAGGTTCCAGGGGCACCATTACTAAAACCACATGAAGGACCATTGATATGGAGTGGTATATACATTGGACATCGGAGGGCATCCACAGCTATTCAGCGTGGACAGACTTAAACCTGCCATATGGACCCTACTTCACCAGTTCAGTGCTATCAACCCAGGCGACATGAACGTCTGCCTAACTCAAGCATATCTGGTATCTTAAGTTACAGTGACGATTTTGGGGGGGGCATGATATAGCGAGTGCACAGCGTGGTTTTACGAATTGCCACCGTCAGTTCCTAGACTTAACTGACACATTACGGGCTAACTGTGTAAACATTTTTCATCACCCTATAAACTTTTTCCCATTGTAAACCCGGTGTCACGGTATCTGTCTCAGACTCCTGCAAATCACCGTTGAACCTCCTACCCACTCTGTACCCGGAGTCAGAGTATATGCCTCAGTCTACCGAACATCACCATTAACTCTCCACTGTTAACTCTGTGTCACGGTATCTGCAACAATGTATTGCGTTTCACGTTTAAACCTCTTCCACACTGTGAACCTGGTGTCACAGTACTTGTCACAGTTCATTGAACCTCAACGTTAAACCATCTCACTAATGTGAACCCAGTTTCACAGTATCCGCCTCAGTCTACAATACATCACTGTTAAACCTTCTACCCACTGTGAATCCGTTATAACAGTATATGCCAGAGTTTATTTTGTATCACCGATAAACTTTCTCCCCACTGTGAACCTGGTTTTCACAGTATCTGACACAGTTTATCCTTCATCACTGATAAACCTTCTCATTGATCTGAATCCGGTGTCACAGTTTCTGTCTCAGTGCGCCATACATCATTGTTAAAGCTGTCTCCCACGGATCCCCACTGTTTCCCATCAGTTCCCCACTGTTCCTCAGCTATTTCCCACCATTCCCCACTTTTCCCCATGGTTCCCCACTCTTCCACTCATTTCCCAATCTGTTCCCCCATTCTCCACAGTTCGCTATCTGTTTTCCACTGCTCCCCACTATTCACCCCTGTTCTCCACTGTTCCTTAGTGATCCCCACTTTTCCCCACTGTTCCTTAGTGATCCCCACTTTTTCCCATCTCTTCCATCCATTCATCAATTTTTCCCACTGTTGCCCTCAATACACCATTGTTCCCCAACTGTTCCCCACTGTTCCTCACTGTTCTCCACCTGTCACACACTTTTGACCAATGTTCCACACGTTCTCCAATGTTCGCCTTTTGTTCCCCATTGCTCTCCCCTGTTACCCTGTGTTCCCCACAGTTCTTCACTGTTCCCCACTTTTCTCCAGCTGTTCCCAATCTATTCCCCACTGTTGCCCTCTGTTCCCTACTGTTCTCCATTTCTCCCACTTTTCCCTACTGTTCCACATTTCTTCCCCACTGTTCCCCACAGATCCCAACTGTTACCAACTGTACCCCATGGTTCCCCATTGTTGCCCATCAGATGCTCCTCTGTTTCCAATCTGTGCCCCATTTTTCCACACTGTTTCTCACAGTTCTCCACTGTTCACCATCTGTTCCCCACTGCTCCCCAGAATTACCCACTGTACCCCATGGGTCCACTCTGTTCCCCATCTGTCCCCACAGTTCTCCAGCTGACCCCCTGTTCCACACTGTTCCGTTCTTTTCTCCACTGTTCTGCATCTGTTCTGCCAAGTGCAAGTGAGGACAAAAATGCAAGGTGAAGACAAGTGAATGTGTGGCTGAGGGGCTGGTGTAAAAGACAGGGTTTTGGCTTCTTGGACCATTGGGCTATCTTTTGGGGAAGGCATGACCTTTACAAAAAGAATGGGTTACACCTAAACTCAAAAGGGATCAATGTATTGGCAGCTAGGTTTGGTGCAGCCGTCGGATGTGGTTTAAGCTAATTGGCACTGGGATGGGAACCTGTATGATAAGCAAAGGACAGGAAAGATAAAATAGGAAAAGTTGGGTTAGGCAGCGAAAGTAAAAATCAGAAAGAGCAAGGAGGGTGAAAAAAGCAAATCTGAAGGCTTTATATCTTAATGCAAGAAGCATTCGGAACAAGGTAGATGAATTGGCTGTGGAAATTGAGACAAACAAATACGATTTGATTGGGATTACAAAACATGGCTGCAAGGTGGGCAAGCCTGGGAACTTAACATCCCGGGGTATACAATATTTGGGAGGGGTAGACAAGAAAGAAAAGGGGGTAGGGTAGCTTTGATGGTGAGAGAAGGAACCGACACAATTGACAGGAAGGTTATTAACTCGGAAGATACGGAATCTATATGGGTAAAACTGAGGAATAGCAAGGGGTGGAAAATGTTAGTGGGGGTGGTATATTGGCCTCCAAATAGTAATGTAGAGGTGAGGGAAGGCATAATAAGGGAAATTAGAGAAACGTGCAATAAGGGAACAGCTGTCATTATGGGAGACTTTAATTTACATATCGATTGGACTAGTCAAATTAGTAAAAATACTGAGGAGGAGGAATTCCTTGAATGTTTACGGGACGGTTATCTAGACCAATATGTCGAGGAACCAACTTGGGAGCAGGCCATTTTAGACTGGGTATTATGCAATGAAAAGGGCCTAATCAGCAAACTTGTTGTACAAGGCCCTTTGGGTAGGAGCGATCACAATATGATCGAATTCTCACTCAACATGGAGAGTGAAGAAATTATCACCGAGACTAAGGTCCTGAATTTAAATAAAGAGAATTATGATTGTATGAGACGGGAGTTGAGTAAGATTGATTGGGTGGTTTATGGTGGGGGGGGGGGGGTGACGGTGGATAGACAATGGAAAGCATTCAAAGATCTAATGGAAGAATTGCATAAAAATAAACCAAGAAAAGTGACTCAACTGGTGATAACAAGGGAAATTAGAGACAGCATTAGGTCCAAAGGGAGAACATATCAATTGGGCAAAAAAAGTACCAAATCCGAAGACTGGGAACAGTTCAAGATGCAGCAAAGGAGGACAAAGGGATTAATCAAGAGGGCAAAAATAAATTATGAAAGTAAGCTTGCGGCAAACATAAAAACCAACTGCAAAAGCTTTTATAGATATGTCAAGAGGAAAAGATTGGTGAAATCCAGAGTAGGTCCCTTGCAGTCAGAATCAGGGGAATATATAATGGGGAATAAGGAAATGGCAGACCAATTAAATTCTTACTTTAGTTCCGTTTTTACAAGAGAGGATACAATAACCTCCCAAGGATGTTGGGAAACATAGACACTAATGCAAGGGAGGAGCTGAAAGAAATCAGTATCTCTAAGGACATGGTCTTGGGAAAATTGAAGGGATTGAAGGCCGATAAATCCCAAGGGCCTGATAATCTACATTCTAGTGGACCTTCAGATAGCAGATGCTTTAAAAATTAGTTTCCAGAACTCAAGAGACTCAGGATCAGTACCCATGGATTGGAGGGTAGCTAATATTACCCCACTATTTAAAAAAAGGGTAGAGAAAAAGCGGAGAATTATAGGCCGGTGAGCCTTACATCAGTAAGGGGCAAAATGATGAAATCCATTATTAAGGATGTAATAGCGGAGCATATGACTAGCAGAGAAGGGATCGGAGAGAATCAACATGGATTTACAAAAGGTAAATTGTGCTTGACAAATCTATTGAAATTCTTTGAGATGGTGACAGGTAAAATAGATGAGGGAGAGCCAGTGGATGTGGTGTACCTGGATTTCCAAAAGGCCTTCGATAAGGTTCCACATAAATGACTGGCATGCAAAATCAAGGCTCATGGGATTGTGGGGGGAAGGTATTTATGTGGATTGATAACTGGCTGGCAGATAGAAGACAGAGAGTTGGGATAAACGGCTAATTTTCTGAGTGGCAGGCGGTGACCAGTGGGGTGCCACAGGAATCTGTACTGGGACCCCAGCTGTTCACAATTTACATTAATGATCTGGATGAGGGGATTGGATGTAATACCTCCAAATTTGCAGACGACACTAAGCTAGGAGAGGTTGTGTGCACTGAAGAGGGGGTCAGGAAGCTCCAGTGTGATTTGGATAAATTGGGGGACTGGGTAGATACATGGCAAATGCACTACAATGTGGATAAATGTGAGGTTATCCACCTTGGTAACACAAACCAGAGGGCAGATTACAATTTGAATGGCAATAGATTGGGAGATGGGGAAGTGCAGAGAGACCTAGGGGTTCTTGTGCACCAGTCACTGAAGGCGAGCATGCAGGTACAGCATGCGGTTAAAAAGGCAAGTGGTATGTTCGCCTTCACATCAAGAGGATTTGAGTATAGGAATAAGGATACCTTACTGCAATTGTACAGAGCCCTGGTGAGAGCACACCTGGAGTATTGTGTGCACGTTTGGTCGCCTTTTCTATTCTTGCAATGGAGTGCAAAGGTGATTCACCAGGCTTTATACCTGGAATGACAGGAATAACTTCTGAGGAAAGATTGCACAATTTGGGATTGTACTCGCTGGAGTTTAGAAGATTGAGAGGGGATCTCATAGAGACATATAAAGTTCTGGCAGGACTGGACAGAATGGATGAGGAAGGGATGTTTCCAATGGTGGGGGAGTCCATAACCCGGGGCCATGGTTCGAGGATAATAGGCAAACCATTTTGAACCGAGATGAGGAGGAATTTCTTTACCCAGAGGCTGGTGAATCTGTGGAATTCATTGCCACACAGAGCAGTAGAGGCAGGTTCATTGAATATATTTAGAGGGAATTAAATATATTTCTTCAGTATAAGGGAATTAGGGGTTACGGAGAGAAGGCAGGGACGGGGTACTGAAATTTAAGATCAGCCATGATCTCATTGAATGGCGAAGAAGGCTCGAAGGGCCGAATGACCTACTCCTGCTCTGATCTTCTATGTTTCTGCCCTGTTGCCCATTTTCCACAATCTTCCCCTCTGTTTTACACTGCTCTCCACTGTGCCCCTCTGTTCCTCATTCTTCCCCTCTTCCCTTAGTTCTTCACTGTTCCCCA